>NW_027464223.1:0-191536 GCF_050947455.1 Rhinoderma darwinii
AACTTCAATGTAACAGAATAACATATAAAATATAGTAAAAGAATCTAGATAAAATCTCCATGATTATACACAACCAAACAAAATCAAATGAGAGTACAACATTAACATGAAATGTGTGCAAGTATAAAACAAAATTGAAAACTATACCAAAAAATCCCAACTTTTTTACAGTAAACAGGAAAACACAGAATTAATTCACCCAGAAGTGTATACTCCTTTACAAGCACTTTTTTTACAAAATGTATTGATTCTATAGTACAACACATGATAGCTACGCATTGGAAAACGTACAAGGTCTGGATATCCTAAGTCTACACAATTTATCATCACACAAAAGTTCTCAAAATCTGCTTCAGTCCTGGTTCTTTATCTAAACCTATGGCACCACTACAGGCATTGGCTTTAAGCCCAATATACATATGAGTCTCCAACCATTTGTAAAACAGCTCTTGGAATATTAGGTGAGTAAATAATGCTACTTCTATTATATTTGTCAGATAGTGGGTACATGAAGAATTTGGAAAAAAAGATAGCGAGCTATGGGAAACTTACTAGATAAGACTTTTGAACATAACAACACAAGAATTGTTATCTTCAAATAAAGGCCTCCTCCTCCCCTTCAGCCTTTCCTCTCCATCTCCAAAATTGGTGTCTTTACCAATTCTTTGCGTTACTTATTATAAAAATCAGCAGACAGTAAAGTTCCCATAGCCTAAGACCTCATCATCCAGGAAACCAGTCAGTCCAGAATTCTTAAAAAAATAGTTTCAAATCCCTGCCTATGAGATATCACATACTACTCTGGGACAAATAAGTAGAGACTGGTGGCAAATTTAATCAAAAAACAAGTCCCTATGGAGTCACTGGCTTCAAAGACTAAAATAACATAATGAACACCATCATGTAAAATAAACTCATATGACTTCCTAACAAGCAAATGGTGCCATACCACGACACCTACATGGAATTTTGAAAAAAATATGTCTCTATTCCCAATGCCTTCCTATGGGAAACTTACTAGATAAGACGTTTGAACATAACAACACAAGAATTGTTATCTTCCAATAAAGGCCTCCTCCTCCTCTTCAGCCTTGCCTCTCCATCTCCAAAATTGGTGTCTTTACCAATCTTTTGTGTCACTTATTGTAAATAGCAGCAAATACTAAAGTTCCTATAGCCTAGGACCTCATAATCTGGAAATCCAGTCAGTACAGAATTCTTAAAAAAATAGTTTCAAACCCCTGGCTATCGGGGCGTGGCCTAGCGCTGATGGTGGAAAGACGTGTTGAGTGAGAGCTCCGACCACGAGAAAGAAATCTCACTTCATCCGTCCAAGGAAATCACCCCCGGTGTTCCAGATACAACATGACATCTCCCTACCACCATATAACACCATTGCTGGGCCCATAGGAGAAAGTCTTACAACTTACCGCATAAGATTGAAACGGCAGCCTACTCCACACGCGGCTGTGGTAGTGGACTTCTGCGGACGCCAGACACTCGGGTCTCTGCAGCCATCCCCTCCTCCCCGGCAGCTGGTCCCGTACAACCGGAGGTACACTAGATAAGGACATAGTCCCAGCCTAGCGACAGCACACAGAAACGGGCCGGCACGCGTTGCAGGACTTTTCCGGTGAGTGGGGGAAGGGGACTGTAACCGGCGGCCATCTTACAGAGCGGCTGATTTGATTTACCTTGCTCTATACTACAACACTGTCACAAGCTCTAATACAGTGCATTAGCCTTTATACCATAAATCTCTGTGAGAGATTAATCCTGTAAACTTCGCTATACAGATGCTGGCTTGAATACTTACCTGTTACTGAAACCGCCAGAACATTTGATTACTCAGACCTTATTACGCTATAATGGTTAAAACGTCAAAAGATAAAATCCGAGAAGCAGCGCCTACCCCTAAGTCCCATAAAACGCAAGCAGATCTTGATAAATTCTTAAGAAAAAAGTTAACAGCTTCACCAGCTAGTAAATCTAAGCAAGCACAGTTACTATCTGATGATAATCCTATGGAGGACGACTCCGATATGGATAGCACAGGCGGTAACTCTGATACTGGGGATGACTCTCGTGTGGTTCCAGCATCAAGAGGCTTTATAAAAAGGACACTATACCAAGCTCTTACGCCACTAGTAAAAGACCTTGCAGATATCAAATCTGATCTTCGTAGCATGGGCACCAGGGTTGAAACTGTGGAAGATACGCAAAATGCTCTACTGCATTATAATGCAAAAGTCAAATGTGTTCTCGACCATCAACAAGATTGTATTAACGAATCTCTACTACGTATTGAAGACCAGGAAAACCGAAGCCGCAGAAATAACATCAGGCTCAGGGGACTTCCAGAATCAATTCTACACGATAATTTACCTCAACTAGCTCTGGATATCTTTTCTGACCTGTTAAGCCCTGAGGCGGCCAAATCCATCATAATTGAACGTATTCACAGAGCACTACGGGCCAAACCTCGCCCCAATGACCCTCCAAGAGATATAGTGTGCGGTTTGCTAAGTTATACAGATACCGCTGCAATTTTGAAAGCTGCAAGAAATAAGAACACATTGACCTATGGAACCTCTACGATTCAAATATTCCAAGATATTGCTCCTTCAACTCTAGCAAAGAGGAGAGTGCTCAAATCATTATTAGATGCTCTGAGAGAGAAAAAAATGCAATTTAAGTGGCTCTTTCCGTTTGGCATTGCCATATCCAAAGATGGTCACCAAATTATCATTAGAAAACCTGCGGATTTGGCAGCTGCGTGGGAGAAACTGGACATCCCGCCCATAGATATCCCGTCGTGGCTTCCGTCTACTATGATGGCCTTACCACCTTTGCCAAGTCCCTCATTTTGGAACCAAACCTCAAAAGCCTCTTCGCCCAAAACCAAGAAAGCCCAAACCCGTGCTAGACAACTGGACACCTGACTGTCTTCACAAAAGCCACCGAATGGATTCCTGACCGACCCGCTTCCCCGCTAAGTTTGTGGGAGAAGTGTGGTGAGTGACTCTCTTCCATACTATTTCACATTAAGTTTATGGTTCTCCTTCTCTGTTTCTCTTCTACATAATGTGATTTGAGCTTATACATGCATTAATATGTAACCTTTTACCATATGTTCTGGTATGTTCTTTCAGTGTAAGGTATACTTGTTGGTATATGACTAACGTGTATTCAGTTCCACAGGATTTCTATGTACCTCACGATTTTCTACTGTGGATAAGGACTAGCTACAATTTTACTATGTATTATTATTCTTGCAAATTGTTGCTGTCCTTAGGGGTGCTGACAACCCCTGTATTATTTTTCTTTTGTTTATATTCTTCTCCACTGATTCCTTCCCTCCCCTCCTTTCCTACCCCTTTTTTCCTATCAAAGTCAATAGGTGATTTCTACCATAAGACTATTGGTTATAGGTGCCGATCTGTTATTTCATTTACAAAGAACTCATGGCGGAACTAAAAATTACTTCATTTAATGTAAGAGGTCTGAACTATCCAAGGAAAAGAAGCCAAATTTGACACCAAATTCTTGTAGATAAAACAAAAATCGCCCTGTTACAAGAAACACATATTAGACATAACAAAATTCCAAATTTAAGGAAAAAAGTTTTTTCGAATGTTTACCATAGCACCTACTCATCCTCGCGTAGAGGAGTAAGTATACTTTTCCATACAAGTGTACCTTTCAAATGGGTTGCTGAAATGGTTGACCCAGAAGGACGCTATTTATTTGTTAAGAGCATCATAGGTAATACCCTTTACACGATTGCAAATTTATATGCACCTAACTCCCAACAAACCCAATGGATAGTTCAGACCTTACAACTGTTCAAACAATTTGCTGAGGGTGTTTTAGTAGTGGGAGGTGACCTTAATGTTCCCATAGACCCACTCTTGGATACCACAGGGAATCCTTCCACTTCATACCGATATACGACTAAATTACGTAAGACTTTAAATGCATTACACCTGTCAGATACTTGGAGACTACTACATCCCTCTGACCGGGACTACACCTATTTCTCTCATACGCACCATAGATACCACAGGTTGGACTATATCTTCATTTCTCAATCCCAAGTTCCTTTTATAATACGTACTGATATAGGAAATATTTTACTCTCAGATCACGCACCGATTCATACTACTCTGACATTAGCAGACATTCCTAAAGGCCAATGGTGTTGGAGGATCAATGATACTCTGTTGGCTGATCCCTCTCACCAATCTTCTATAAAGACACATATACAAAATTACTTTAACACCAATATTACAGCAGATGTCTCACCTGCTATCACTTGGGAAGCACACAAATCAGTTTTAAGGGGGGAGCTTATTTCATTATGTACATATATTAAAAAACAGAAGTCAGAGCTCTTAAATGCTCTCTTCTCACAAATCTCCTCGTTAGAAAACCTTCACAAGCGTACCCAAGCGGAAACCACTAAAGACAAATTATACTCTTTACGTAATAAAGTTAAAGATCTACTGAACATTAAATCAGCCAGACTGTTACAAATATCGAAGTTTAAATTTTATGCACATGGGGACAAAGGCAACCAGACGATGTCCGCTCTCCTTAAAACTTATCAAGATAAAGCATTCATTCACCGTATTGCACAAAAGCCAGGGAATTTTGTTACGGATACAACCTCCATTGCCACGGCATTCCAGAAATTTTATATGAACCTGTATAATCTTACAGATTCTACAGTAGCTGACACATCATCTACACCCACCAAACATGCTATACATTCATTTTTAGACTCCATTGTCATTCCACGCATATCAGATGATAATGCCCAAGAACTGCTGGCACCTTTTTTCCCTGCAGAGCTGCTAAAAGTCCTTCATTCTATCCCGTCAGGTAAAAGCCCGGGCCCAGATGGTTACACCATAAACTACTATAAACAATTTAAAGAGTTATTAATAGCACCATTTACTTCTCTCTGTAACTCACTTCTCACTGGCTCGAAACTTCCTGGTCAAGCCCTAGAAGCACATATTACTCTTATCCCTAAAGAGGGTAAGGATGCCTCACAATGTGGAAGCTATAGACCAATATCACTCCTTAACCCCTTAAGGACGCAGCCTAGTTTTGGCCTTAAGGCTCAGAGCCCATTTTTCAAATCTGACATATTTCACTTTATGTGGTAATAACGTCGGAATGCTTAAACCTACCCAAGCGATTCTGAGATTGTTTTCTCGTGACACATTGGGCTTCATGTTCGTGGTAAAATTTGGTCGATATATTCAGTGTTTATTGGTGAAAAATTGCAAAATTTAGAGAAAATTTTGAAAAAATTGCATTTTTCAGAATTTAAATGCATCTGCTTGTAAAACAGACGGTTATACCACCCAAAATAGTTACTAGTTCACATTTCCCATATGTCTACTTTAGATTGGCATCGTTTTTTGAACATTCTTTTATTTTTCTTGGACGTTACAAGGCTTAGAACATAAACAGCAATTTCTCATATTTTTAAGAAAATTTCAAAAGCCTTTTTTTTAAGGTACCTCTTGAGTTCTGAAGTGGCTTTGTGGGGCCTATGTATTAGAAACCCTGATAAAACACCCCATTTTAAAAACTAGACCCCTCAAAGTATTCAAAACAGCAGTTATAAAGTTTTTTAACCCTTCAGGCATTTCACAGGAATTAAAGCAAAGTGGAGGTGAAATTTGCAAATTTCATTTTTCTTGCTGAATTTCAATTTTATTCATTTTTTTTTCTGTAACAGAGAAGGTTTTACCAGAGAAACACTACTAAATATGTATTGTCCAGATTCTGCAGTTTTTAGAAATGTCCCACATGTGGCCCTACTGCGCTCGTGGACTAAAAGACAAGCCCTAGAAGCAAAGAAGCACCTAGTGCATTTTGAGTCCTCTTTTTTATTAGAATATATTTTAGGCAGCATGCCAGGTTTGAAGAGGTGTTGAGGTGCCAAAACAGTAGGAATCCCCCAATAGTGACCCCATTTTGTAAACTACACCCCTCAAGGAATTCATTTAGGGTTGTTGTTACCATTTTGACCGCACATTTTTTTCACAGCACGTATTTGAATTGGGCTCTGAAATGAAAAAAATGTCATTTTTTCCAATAAAATGTCATTTGTGATCAAAATTTCTTATTTTCACAGGGAACAAAATACCCCATTTTGTTGCCCAATTTGTCCTTAGTGTGGCAGTACCCCATTTGTGGTGATAAACTGCCGTTTGGGCCCATGGGAGGGCTCAGAAGGAAAGGAGCGCTATATGTTTGTTGGAGTCCAGATTTTGTTGGATTGGTTTTCGGGTGCCATGTCGCATTTGCAGAGCCTCAGAGGTATCAAAGCAATGGAAACCCACCAAAAGTGACCCCATTTTGGAAACTACACCCCTCAAGGAATTAATTTATGGTTGTTGTTAGCATTTTGACCGCACAGTTTTTTCACAGCACCTATTTCAATTGGGCTGTGACATTAAAAAAATGTCATTTTTTCCAATAAGATGTAATTTTTTACCAAAATTTCTTATTTTCACAGGGAACAAAATACTCAATTTTGTTGCCCAATTTCTCCTGAGTGCATCAATACCCCATTTGTGGCAATAAACTGCCGTTTGGGCCCATGGGAGGCCTCAGAAGGGAAGGAGCGCTGCGTGTTCTTTGGAGTACAGATTTTGCTGGTTTGGTTTTCGTGTGCCATGTCGCATTTGCAGAGCCCCAGAGGTATCAAAGCAATGGAAACCCACCAGAAGTGACCCCATTTTGGAAACTACACCCCTCAAGGAATTCATTTATGGGTAATGTGACCATTTAGACCCCATAGTTTCTTCACAGAACTTATTTGAATTGGGCTGGGAATTTAAAAAAAATATATTTTTTCCAATAATATGTCATTTTAGCTCAAAAATTCTTATTTTCACAAGAAATAAAATACTCAATTTTGTTGCCCAATTTGTGCTGAGTGCGGCAATACCCCATTTGTGGTGATAAACTGCCGTTTGGGCCCATGGGAGGCCTCAGAAGGGAAGGAGCGCTGTGTGTTCTTTGGAGTACAGATTTTGTTGGATTGGTTTTCGGGTGCCATGTCACATTTGCAGAGCCCCAGAGGTATCAAAGCAATGGAAACCCACCAGAAGTGACCCCATTTTGGAAACTACACCCCTCAAGGAATTCATTTATGGGTAATGTGACCATTTAGACCCCATAGTTTCTTCACAGAACTTATTTGAATTGGGCTGGGAATGAAAACAAAATTATTTTTGTCAAATAATATGTAGTTTTGGCTGAAAATGTCTTATTTCCACAAGAAACAAAATACCCCATTCTGTTGCGCAATTTGTTCTGAGTGCCGCAATACCCCATTTGTTGTGATAAACTGCCGTTTGGGCCCATGGGAGGGCTCAGAAGGAAAGGACCACCATTTGGCCTACTCGGGATTTTCTAGTGCGAAGTCATGTATGCAGAAGCCCCTGAGGTACCAGTACAGTTGAAACCCGCAAGAAGTGACCCCGTTTTAAAAACTACACCCTTAAGGCATTCATCTAGAGGTGTAGTGACCATTTTGACCGGAGACCTACACCCCATAAACTGTAATGTGGGTTCTCCCGGGTATGGCAATACCCTACATGTGGCTGTTATCAGCTGCCTGGACACACAGCAGGGCCCAGAGGGGAAAGACGAGGGGGGATAAGCTGTGCGGAGTGCATCAGGGTAAGTAAAATTGGGGTAAATTATAAACCAAGGGATGTATGATAAATTTTAAAACACTTTCATACAGAGCTCTGGTTATTCGGGACACGTGTCACATTGATATATTGTGTCCTCCCTTATCCCCCTCTTATAGCAGACTTTGCACCTCTTTTGACTTTTTCCCTTCTTGCCAGTTTGGGGAACTTCTCCTGGAAAGTGTTGCCGCCCTGGTACGATGCGTGTGGCCCCGCTTCCAGAAGTACTGGGTGCCCCCCCTTCTTGGTCCCTAAAGATTAGGTTCTTGATAATCACCTCTTGAAATTCCAGGAAAGTTCGCGTCTGGCCTGCACATCGACGTAGCACGTACGCATTGTACAAAGCCATCTATATGATGTTCCCGGCCAGCTTCTTATACCACACCGCATGGCACTGTAGGGCTTCAGGACTTGATCTTACAAGTCCATCACTCCCATGTACCTATTGTAGTCCAGGATGCAGTCTGGTTTGGGGGTGGCCTTTCCTTCATATATCCTAAACCTGTAGGTATACCCTGATGCACTCTCACAGCTTATACATCTTCACGCCATACCTTGCCCTCTTACCCGGCAGGTACTCGCGGAATTGAACCCTCCCTTTAAAATGTACCAGGGACTCATCAATAGAAATACACTTCTCGGGGGTGTATGCTTGGGAAAACCGGGCACTGGAACGGTCTAATAGGGGTCTCCGTTTAGACAAACGGTGAAAACTGGGGTAATCTCGGGGTGGGCACGGCTCATTATCAGTATAATGTAAGAAGCGAAGTATTGCCTCATTTATTTATTTTTTTAGGTTCCAGTTCAGTTCTGAAGTTGCTTTGAGGGGCCCATATATTAGAAACCCCTATCAAATACCCCATTTTAGAAACTAGACCCCTCAAAGTATCCACAACAGCATGTAGAAAGTTTATGAACCCTTTAGGTGTTTCACAAAAATTTAGAGCAAAGTAGAGGTGAAATTTACATTTTTTTTTTGTCAGAAAATCCTCTTTATACCATTTTTTTTATAACACAAAAGGATTTATCACAGAAACGCAACTTAATACGTATTGCCCAGATTCTGCAGTTTTGAGAAATATCCCACATGTGGCCCTCGGGCGGTAATGGACTGAAGCACCGGCCTCCGAAGCAAAGGAGCACCCAGTGGATTTTGAGGCCTCTTTTTTATTAGGCACCATGTCCGGTTTGAAGAGGTCTTGTGGTGCCAAAACATTGGGAGCCCCACAAAAGTGACCCCAATTTGGAAACTAGACCCCTTGAGGAATCCATTGTAGTTTTCTTGGGGTGCATGCGGCTTTTTGATCAGTTTTTATTCTATTTTTAGGTGGCGTGGTGACTAAAAAACAGCAATTCTACTATTGTTTTTTTTTAGTTTTTTTTTACAGCGTTCACCGTGCGCTATAAATGACATATTCACTTTATTCTGCGGGGCGATACGATTACGGCGATACCAGATGTTTATAGTTTTTTTTTATGTCTTATGGCGTTTGCACAATAAAATACGTTTTGTAAACAATCATTCACTTTTTGTGTTACCTTATTCTAAGAGCCAGAACGTTTTTATTTTTCAATCAATAAAGCCGTGCGAGGACTTATTTTTTGCGTAACGAACTGTAGTTTCGATCAGTACCATTTTTAGGTACATGCGACTTTTTGATCTCTTTTTATTCCATTTTTTGGGAGGTGAAGTGACCAAAGAATTGTGATTGTGGTTTGGTTTATTATTATTTTATTTTACGGCGTTCACCGTGCGGGATAAATAATGAAATAATTTTGTAGTTCAGGCCGTTACGGACGCGGCGATACCAATTATGTATAGTTTATTTGTTTGTTTATATATTTTTATTAATAATAAAGGACTGATAAGGGAAAAGGGGGGATTTTTACTTTTAATACTTTTAAATCTTTTATTTTCTTATTTTTACACAACTTTTTTTAACTTTTTTTTAACTTTATTACTTTGTCCCACTAGGGGACATGAGGGCAGGAGGCTCTGATCGCTATTCTAATACACTGCACTACATGCGTAGTGCAGTGTATTAGAACTGTCAGCTACTCACTGACAGCAAGCATAGTGGGTCCTGACGTTGTCAGGACCC
Organism: Rhinoderma darwinii; assembly: GCF_050947455.1. Taxonomy (NCBI): domain Eukaryota; kingdom Metazoa; phylum Chordata; class Amphibia; order Anura; family Rhinodermatidae; genus Rhinoderma; species Rhinoderma darwinii. Next base: position 9,827 of record NW_027464223.1, read on the forward strand.
ACTAGGCTTCCGTCTATGGCATAGCCGGACGCCATTGTTTGGTGTCCGGTTGCCATAGTCACCATCGCCGGCCGCTATCGCGTAGCAGGCCGGCGATGGCAGCTTAACCCCTAAAAAGCCGCGATCTCTATAGAACGCGGCTTTTAAGGGGTTAATCAGCGGGGACAAGCGATCGGTCCCCGCTGTAGGAGCTGTGACAGCTGCTGAACAAGACAGCAGCGTCACAGCTCCTGTATGTGTCGGGAGGACGGCCGAAACGGCCGTTACTCCCGAGACGTACTATTACGGCATGGAGCGCGAACGATACAGCTGCCATGACGTAATAGTACGTCAAGGAGCGGGAAGGGGTTAATACTGCTATAAAATGGTGGGCTAAAGCTCTGGCAGCTCGTCTCAGTCCCATGTTATCTAGCATTATTGGACCTGAACAGACCGGATTTGTCAAGGGAAGACAAGGATCAGATAACTCCTCAAGGGTTTTAAGGTTGGTACAATACGCTTTAAAATCTCGAACACCCTTAGTCCTGCTCAGTACAGATGCAGAAAAGGCGTTTGATAGGGTGGATTGGCCTTATATGATCGCTTCCCTGGAGAAATTTGGGATACCTCTTGCTTTTATACAAGCGATTCTTTCCCTATATAGTAACCCTAGTGCAAAGGTGAGAGTTAATGGGGTGCTCTCAAATTCCTTTACCATCACTAATGGTACAAGACAAGGATGTCCTCTATCGCCAACACTATTCGTGTTAGTCATGGAGACGCTGATCCAGAAAATTCGACAGGATCCTATTATTCATGGCTTGTCAATAGGCTCATTCACACACAAAACGGCAGCATTTGCAGATGACCTGCTGATACTCACTACTAACCCTGAGAGATCACTCCCACAGATCACAGATATCTTCTCAAAATTTGGAGAAATTTCTAATTTTAAAATAAACTTTAGTAAGTCAGAAGCCCTCAACATTTCGGTACCGCAAGATATTATTCTTCGCTTAAAAAAGAGTTCCCCCTACCTGTGGCCAGAAATGTCTATTAAATACTTAGGCATCCACATTCCTAAAAACCCCTCTCTACTTTATAAACTTAATTATCTAAATTTGCTAGCTAACATTAAAACTTACTTACATTCCTTACACGTTCCCTTGATGTCATGGATGGGCAGGAGAAATCTTCTCAAAACATATATTGTCCCTAAACTCTTATATGTTCTTCAAACTGTACCTATCTGGCTTGCTAAGTCTTTCTTCCTATTAGTCAAGAAAACTTTCTCGGAATTTATTTGGAACAACAAACGTTATCGGTTAGCATATAAATACATTATAGCAAACTACCGCTTGGGAGGCTTTGGCCTCTCCGATTTAATGTCCTACTATAGGGCTAACCATTTACGTCGGTGGACCATCTTAGCACATCATGACTTGAAAAATATCTATGCTTCTATGGAACGCTCTCTAATGTCAATAGAAGAAAAACAGGCCTTCTGGGGTTTGCGTCCTGCTACTGCAGGCAAATTTTACAATGAATCTTTACTCAAAGGCACCATATTAACTTGGCAAGAGGTGAATAAATCATCTGCGTTGTTATCCTCCCCATCCCCCCTAATGCCACTAAATTTACTGCCATGCCTTCAATGTAACTCTAACTCCTCACCCTCGGCCCCTTGGGATATTCCACATACTCTATCTATATCAGATGTTCAAAAGCTTTCAGGAAATACTGAAATAATGGATCTAATTGTGAAAGCTAATGTTCCTCCAGGGAATTTTTTATTAACACATCATATTCTTAAAGAATGCCAAAAATTAGGGACACCTCATACAATACCTCACACTAATACCTGGCTAGAAGATTTGATGGCGGTGACTCCATACACTACCCCGAAACTATCCCAATTATATCAACAGGTTCTGATGATGCGAATGGACTGCAAACCAAGATATATTGGGAGATGGGAGGAAGAATTGGGGATGCAGCTCACTGAACCTGAACTGCGTTTTGTACTAGCAAATTCACATGGTTTCTCTAGATGTACGAGAATTCAAGAGAACTCCTTTAAACTTACAACAAGGTGGTATAAAACACCGATAATACTTCATGCTATAAATAACTCAGTTTCAGATCAATGTTGGAGGTGTAAAAGGGACATCGGATCATTATCACATATCTGGTGGCATTGCCCCCTTATTCAGCCATATTGGATTCATGTAGGGAAAGTCATAAATACTATATGCTCTCTCAATATCACATTGACTCCAGAATTGGTACTACTGTGGAAACCTATAAGTGGCTTTATACCAAAAAAAAATAATCTACCAACGCACATGATAGCTGCAGCAAAACTACTGATTCCAATATTGTGGAAAGACACAGCTCCCCCTACTTTTACACAATGGTTAGATAAAGTATTTGAAATCCAGTGATTCGAAGAAATGGCACACTGGGAATCAAAGACAAGGGGCAAATATTTAGCTACCTGGTCCCCATTGCTAGATTTCCCTGACATCACTAGACTATGATGGTATCCCAAAAGGTAGAAATACAGAATCGACCAAGACCTAGCTACCTAGTGCAGAAGAAGAGTCATAACAAGGTACAAAATACAGATCACAATACCGTATAATGCTTTTACCAACAATTCATATACTCCAACAGAATTGCCTACTGACACACCCAAACTACCTACCCTCCCTTACTTTCCCCTCTCCCCCTTCGCATTTCTATATTTTTTGTTTTTCCCTTGTGTTATGTTATATTGTATTATTTTGTATTACCTGCTTATCCTTATGGATGATTAGCAAGGGCTCTGCGTAGCCAATGTTATAACAATTTGTTATATTCGCTTGTTCAAATTTATATAACAATAAAAACAGATTTGAAACAAACAAACCCCTGGCTATCAGATATCACATACTACTCTGGTACACAGAAGTAGAGACTGGTGACAAATTTACCAAAACCAAGTCCCTGTGGAGTCACTGGTTTCAAAGACTAAAAAAACACAGTGAACACCATCACTAAAATCAAATCAGATGACTTCCTAACAAAAAAATGGCGCCATACTATGACACCTACACAGAATTTTGAAAAAAGCAGACCTCTTTATTCCCAATACCTTTCAAGGTAATTGGTCTGAGGTATTTCTCCAAAACAAACATGATACCATCTCAGACCACACAATTTTACCTTGAGAGAGAGGAGCAATAACATAAGCATTACATCTCTCTTTATTGCCCTGACCAAATCCAGCTAAAGGGACCTACCCTAAGTTATTCCACTTCACATGAAGCACCAATATCCAAGGAGGGCCCAACAACTGAACCAAACAAACCACTTCTGACCAGACATCTCCATTGGAAATTAGATGAACATAATGGAAATGACACAGTGATATGATAGCAATCTCAACATATTACCAATGTAACTATAATGATTTGAGGTACATCTAACTTCAATGTAACAGAATAACATATAAAATATAGTAAAAGAATCTAGATAAAATCTCCATGATTATACAGAGCCAATCAAAATCAAATGAGAGTACAACATTAACATGAAATGTGTGCAAGTATAAAACAAAATTGAAAACTATACCAAAAAATCCCAACTTTTTTACAGTAAACAGGAAAACACAGAATTAATTCACCCAGAAGTGTATACCCCTTTACAAGCCCTTTTTTTACAAAATGTATTGATTCTATAGTACAACACATGATAGCTACACATTGGAAAACGTACAAGGTCTGGATATCCTAAGTCTACACAATTTATCATCACACAAAAGCTCTCAAAATCTGCTTCAGTCCTGGTTCTTTATCTAAACCTATGGCACCACTACAGGCATTGGCTTTAAGCCCCATATACATATGAGTCTCAAACCATTTGTAAAACAGCTCTTGGAATATTAGGTGAGTAAATAATGCTACTTCTATTATATTTTTCAGATAGTGGGTACATGAAGAATTTGGAAAAAAAGATAGCGAGCTATGGGAGACTTACTAGATAAGACTTTTGAAGATAACAACACAAGAATTGTTATCTTCAAATAAAGGCCTCCTCCTCCCCTTCAGCCTTTCCTCTCCATCTCCAAAATTGGTGTCTTTACCAATTCTTTGCGTTACTTATTATAAAAATCAGCAGACAGTAAAGTTCCAATAGCCTAAGACCTCATCATCCAGGAAACCAGTCAGTCCAGAATTCTTAAAAAAATTGTTTCAAATCCCTGCCTATGAGATATCACATACTACTCTGGCACAAGTAAGTAGAGACTGGTGGCAAATGTAATCAAAAAACAAGTCCCTATGGAGTCACTGGCTTCAAAGACTAAAATAACATAATGAACACCATCATGTAAAATAAACTCATATGACTTCCTAACAAGCAAATGGTGCCATACCACGACACCTACATGGAATTTTGAAAAAAAAAATATGTCTCTATTCCCAATACCTTCCTATGGAAAACTTACTAGATAAGACTTTTGAACATAACAACACAAGAATTGTTATCTTCAAATAAAGGCCTCCTCCTCCCCTTCAGCCTTGCCTCTCCATCTCCAAAATTGGTGTCTTTACCAATCTTTTGTGTCACTTATTGTAAATAGCAGCAAATACTAAAGTTCCTATAGCCTAGGACCTCATAATCCGGAAATCCAGTCAGTACAGAATTCTTAAAAAAATAGTTTCAAACCCCTGGCTATCAGATATCACATACTACTCTGGTACACAGAAGTAGAGACTGGTGACAAATTTACCAAAACCAAGTCCCTGTGGAGTCACTGGTTTCAAAGACTAAAAAAATACAGTGAACACCATCACTAAAATCAAATCAGATGACTTCCTAACCAGCAAATGGCGCCATACTATGACACCTACACAGAATTTAGAAAAAAGCAGACCTCTTTATTCCCAATACCTTTCAAGGTTATTGGTCTGTGGTATTTCTCCAAAACAAACATGATACCATCTCAGACCACACAATTTTACCTTGAGAGAGAGGAGCAATAACATAAGCATTACATCTCTCTTTATTGCCCTGACCAAATCCAGCTAAAGGGACCTACCCTAAGTTATTCCACTTCACATGAAGCACCAATATCCAAGGAGGGCCCAGCAACTGAACCAAACAAACCACTTCTGACCAGACATCTCCATTGGAAATTAGATGAACATAATGGAAATGACACAGTGATATGATAGCAATCTCACCATATTACCAATGTAACTAGAATGATTTGAGGTACATCTAACTTCAATGTAACAGAATAACATATAAAATATAGTAAAATAATCTAGATAAAATCTCCATGATTATACACAGCCAATCAAAATCAAATGAGAGTACAACATTAACATGAAATGTGTGCAAGTATAAAACAAAATTGAAAACTATACCAAAAAATCCCAACTTTTTTACAGTAAACAGGAAAACACAGAATTAATTCACCCAGAAGTGTATACCCCTTTACAAGCCCCTTTTTTTTACAAAACGTATTGATTCTATAATACAACACATGATAGCTACGCATTGGAAAACGTACAAGGTCTGGATATCCTAAGTCTACACAATTTATCATCACACAAAAGCTCTCAAAATCTGCTTCAGTCCTGGTTCTTTATCTAAACCTATGGCACCACTACAGGCATTGGTTTTAAGCCCAATATACATATGAGTCTCCAACCATTTGTAAAACAGCTCTTGGAATATTAGGTGAGTAAATAATGCTACTTCTATTATATTTGTCAGATAGTGGGTACATGAAGAATTTGGAAAAAAAGATAGCGAGCTATGGGAAACTTACTAGATAAGACTTTTGAACATAACAACACAAGAATTGTTATCTTCAAATAAAGGCCTCCTCCTCCCCTTCAGCCTTTCCTCTCCATCTCCAAAATTGGTGTCTTTACCAATTCTTTGCGTTACTTATTATAAAAATCAGCAGACAGTAAAGTTCCCATAGCCTAAGACCTCATCATCCAGGAAACCAGTCAGTCCAGAATTCTTAAAAAAATAGTTTCAAATCCCTGCCTATGAGATATCACATACTACTCTGGGACAAATAAGTAGAGACTGGTGGCAAATTTAATCAAAAAACAAGTCCCTATGGAGTCACTGGCTTCAAAGACTAAAATAACATAATGAACACCATCATGTAAAATAAACTCATATGACTTCCTAACAAGCAAATGGTGCCATACCACGACACCTACATGGAATTTTGAAAAAAAATATGTCTCTATTCCCAATGCCTTCCTATGGGAAACTTACTAGATAAGACGTTTGAACATAACAACACAAGAATTGTTATCTTCCAATAAAGGCCTCCTCCTCCTCTTCAGCCTTGCCTCTACATCTCCAAAATTGGTGTCTTTACCAATCTTTTGTGTCACTTATTGTAAATAGCAGCAAATACTAAAGTTCCTATAGCCTAGGACCTCATAATCTGGAAATCCAGTCAGTACAGAATTCTTAAAAAAATAGTTTCAAACCCCTGGCTATCGGGGCGTGGCCTAGCGCTGATGGTGGAAAGACGTGTTGAGTGAGAGCTCCGACCACGAGAAAGAAATCTCACTTCATCCGTCCAAGGAAATCACCCCCGGTGTTCCAGATACAACATGACATCTCCCTACCACCATATAACACCATTGCTGGGCCCATAGGAGAAAGTCTTACAACTTACCGCATAAGATTGAAACGGCGGCCTACTCCACACGCGGCTGTGGTAGTGGATTTCTGCGGACGCCAGACACTCGGGTCTCTGCAGCCATCCCCTCCTCCCCGGCAGCTGGTCCCGTACAACCGGAGGTACACTAGATAAGGACATAGTCCCAGCCTAGCGACAGCACACAGAAACGGGCCGGCACGCGTTGCAGGACTTTTCCGGTGAGTGGGGGAAGGGGACTGTAACCGGCGGCCATCTTACAGAGCGGCTGATTTGATTTACCTTGCTCTATACTACAACACTGTCACAAGCTCTAATACAGTGCATTAGCCTTTATACCATAAATCTCTGTGAGAGATTAATCCTCTAAACTTCGCTATACAGATGCTGGCTTGAATACTTACCTGTTACTGAAACTGCCATAACATTTGCTTACTCAGACCTTATTACGCCATAATGGTTAAAACGTCAAAAGATAAAATCCGAGAAGCAGCGCCTACCCCTAAGTCCCATAAAACGCAAGCAGATCTTGATAAATTCTTAAGAAAAAAGTTAACAGCTTCACCAGCTAGTAAATCTAAGCAAGCACAGTTACTATCTGATGATAATCCTATGGAGGACGACTCCGATATGGATAGCACAGGCGGTAACTCTGATACTGGGGATGACTCTCGTGTGGTTCCAGCATCAAGAGGCTTTATAAAAAGGACACTATACCAAGCTCTTACGCCACTAGTAAAAGACCTTGCAGATATCAAATCTGATCTTCGTAGCATGGGCACCAGGGTTGAAACTGTGGAAGATACGCAAAATGCTCTACTGCATTATAATGCAAAAGTCAAATGTGTTCTCGACCATCAACAAGATTGTATTAACGAATCTCTACTACGTATTGAAGACCAGGAAAACCGAAGCCGCAGAAATAACATCAGGCTCAGGGGACTTCCAGAATCAATTCTACACGATAATTTACCTCAACTAGCTCTGGATATCTTTTCTGACCTGTTAAGCCCTGAGGCGGCCAAATCCATCATAATTGAACGTATTCACAGAGCACTACGGGCCAAACCTCGCCCCAATGACCCTCCAAGAGATATAGTGTGCGGTTTGCTAAGTTATACAGATACCGCTGCAATTTTGAAAGCTGCAAGAAATAAGAACACATTGACCTATGGAACCTCTACGATTCAAATATTCCAAGATATTGCTCCTTCAACTCTAGCAAAGAGGAGAGTGCTCAAACCATTATTAGATGCTCTGAGAGAGAAAAAAATGCAATTTAAGTGGCTCTTTCCGTTTGGCATTGCCATATCCAAAGATGGTCACCAAATTATCATTAGAAAACCTGCGGATTTGGCAGCTGCGTGGGAGAAACTGGACATCCCACCCATAGATATCCTGTCGTGGCTTCCGTCTACTATGATGGCCTTACCACCTTTGCCAAGTCCCTCATTTTGGAACCAAACCTCAAAAGCCTCTTCGCCCAAAACCAAGAAAGCCCAAACCCGTGCTAGACAACTGGACACCTGACTGTCTTCACAAAAGCCACCGAATGGATTCCTGACCGACCCGCTTCCCCGCTAAGTTTGTGGGAGAAGTGTGGTGAGTGACTCTCTTCCATACTATTTCACATTAAGTTTATGGTTCTCCTTCTCTGTTTCTCTTCTACATAATGTGATTTGAGTTTATACATGCATTAATATGTAACCTTTTACCATATGTTCTGGTATGTTCTTTCAGTGTAAGGTATACTTGTTGGTATATGACTAACGTGTATTCAGTTCCACAGGATTTCTATGTACCTCACGATTTTCTACTGTGGATAAGGACTAGCTACAATTTTACTATGTATTATTATTCTTGCAAATTGTTGCTGTCCTTAGGGGTGCTGACAACCCCTGTATTATTTTTCTTTTGTTTATATTCTTCTCCACTGATTCCTTCCCTCCCCTCCTTTCCTACCCCTTTTTTCCTATCAAAGTCAATAGGTGATTTCTACCATAAGACTATTGGTTATAGGTGCCGATCTGTTATTTCATTTACAAAGAACTCATGGCGGAACTAAAAATTACTTCATTTAATGTAAGAGGTCTGAACTATCCAAGGAAAAGAAGCCAAATTTTACACCAAATTCTTGTAGATAAAACAAAAATCGCCCTGTTACAAGAAACACATATTAGACATAACAAAATTCCAAATTTAAGGAAAAATGTTTTTTCGAATGTTTACCATAGCACCTACTCATCCTCACGTAGAGGAGTACGTATACTTTTCCATACAAGTGTACCTTTCAAATGGGTTGCTGAAATGGTTGACCCAGAAGGACGCTATTTATTTGTTAAGAGCATCATAGGTAATACCCTTTACACGATTGCAAATTTATATGCACCTAACTCCCAACAAACCCAGTGGATAGTTCAGACCTTACAACTGTTCAAACAATTTGCTGAGGGTGTTTTAGTAGTGGGAGGTGACCTTAATGTTCCCATAGACCCACTCTTGGATACCACAGGGAATCCTTCCACTTCATACCGATATACGACTAAATTACGTAAGACTTTAAATGCATTACACCTGTCAGATACTTGGAGACTACTACATCCCTCTGACCGGGACTACACCTATTTCTCTCATACGCACCATAGATACCACAGGTTGGACTATATCTTCATTTCTCAATCCCAAGTTCCTTTTATAATACGTACTGATATAGGAAATATTTTACTCTCAGATCACGCACCGATTCATACTACTCTGACATTAGCAGACATTCCTAAAGGCCAATGGTGTTGGAGGATCAATGATACTCTGTTGGCTGATCCCTCTCACCAATCTTCTATAAAGACACATATACAAAATTACTTTAACACCAATATTACAGCAGATGTCTCACCTGCTATCACTTGGGAAGCACACAAATCAGTTTTAAGGGGGGAGCTTATTTCATTATGTACATATATTAAAAAACAGAAGTCAGAGCTCTTAAATGCTCTCTTCTCACAAATCTCCTCGTTAGAAAACCTTCACAAGCGTACCCAAGCGGAAACCACTAAAGACAAATTATACTCTTTACGTAATAAAGTTAAAGATCTACTGAACATTAAATCAGCCAGACTGTTACAAATATCGAAGTTTAAATTTTATACACATGGGGACAAAGGCAACAAGACGATGTCCGCTCTCCTTAAAACTTATCAAGATAAAGCATTCATTCACCGTATTGCACAAAAGCCAGGGAATTTTGTTACGGATACAACCTCCATTGCCACGGCATTCCAGAAATTTTATATGAACCTGTATAATCTTACAGATTCTACAGTAGCTGACACATCATCTACACCCACCAAACATGCTATACATTCATTTTTAGACTCCATTGACATTCCACGCATATCAGATGATAATGCCCAAGAACTGCTGGCACCTTTTTTCCCTGCAGAGCTGCTAAAAGTCCTTCATTCTATCCCGTCAGGTAAAAGCCCGGGCCCAGATGGTTACACCATAAACTACTATAAACAATTTAAAGAGTTATTAATAGCACCATTTACTTCTCTCTGTAACTCACTTCTCACTGGCTCGAAACTTCCTGGTCAAGCCCTAGAAGCACATATTACTCTTATCCCTAAAGAGGGTAAGGATGCCTCACAATGTGGAAGCTATAGACCAATATCGCTCCTTAATACTGATATAAAATGGTGGGCTAAAGCTCTAGCAGCTCGTCTCAGTCCCATGTTATCTAGCATTATTGGACCTGAACAGACCGGATTTGTCAAGGGAAGACAAGGATCAGATAACTCCTCAAGGGTTTTAAGGTTGGTACAATACGCTTTAAAATCTCGAACACCCTTAGTCCTGCTCAGTACAGATGCAGAAAATGCGTTTGATAGGGTGGATTGGCCTTATATGATCGCTTCCCTGGAGAAATTTGGGATACCTCTTGCTTTTATACAAGCGATTCTTTCCCTATATAGTAACCCTAGTGCAAAGGTGAGAGTTAATGGGGTGCTGTCAAATTCCTTTACCATCACTAATGGTACAAGACAAGGATGTCCTCTATCGCCGACACTATTCGTGTTAGTCATGGAGACGCTGATCCAGAAAATTCGACAGGATCCTATTATTCATGGCTTGTCAATAGGCTCATTCACACACAAAACAGCAGCATTTGCAAATGACCTGCTGATACTCACTACTAACCCTGAGAGATCACTCCCACAGATCACAGATATCTTCTCAAAATTTGGAGAAATTTCTAATTTTAAAATAAACTTTAGTAAGTCAGAAGCCCTCAACATTTCGGTACCGCAAGATATTATTCTTTGCTTAAAAAAGAGTTCCCCCTACCTGTGGTCAGAAATGTCTATTAAATACTTAGGTATCCGCATTCCTAAAAACCCCTCTCTACTTTATAAACTTAATTATCTCAATTTGCTAGCTGACATTAAAACTTACTTACATTCCTTACACGTTCCCTTGATGTCATGGATGGGCAGGAGAAATCTTCTCAAAACATATATTGTCCCTAAACTCTTATATGTTCTTCAAACTGTACCTATCTGGCTTCCTAAGTCTTTCTTCCTATTAGTCAAGAAAACTTTCTTGGAATTTATTTGGAACAACAAACGTCCTAGGTTAGCATATAAATACATTATAGCAAACTCCCGCTTGGGAGGCTTTGGCCTCTCCGATTTAATGTCCTACTATAGGGCTAACCATTTACGTCGGTGGATCATCTTAGCACATCATGACTTGAAAAATATCTATGCTTCTATGGAACGCTCTCTAATGTCAATAGAAGAAAAACAGGCCTTCTGGGGTTTGCATCCTGCTACTGCAGGCAAATTTTACAATGAATCTTTACTCAAAGGCACCATATTAACTTGGCAAGAGGTGAATAAATCATCTGCGTTGTTATCCTCCCCATCCCCGCTAATGACACTAAATTTACTGCCATGCCTTCAATGTAACTCTAACTCCTCACCCTCGGCCCCTTGGGATATTCCACATACTCTAACTATATCAGATGCTCAAAAGCTTTCAGGAAATACTGAAATAATGGATCTAATTGTGAAAGCTAATGTTCCTCCAGGGAATTTTTTATTAACACATCATATTCTTAAAGAATGCCAAAAATTAGGGACACCTCATACAATACCTCACACTAATACCTGGCTAGAAGATTTGATGGCGGTGACTCCATACACTACACCGAAACTATCCCAATTATATCAACAGGTTCTGATGATTCGAATGGACTGCAAACCAAGATATATTGGGAGATGGGAGGAAGAATTGGGGATGCAGCTCACTGAACCTGAACTGCGTTTTGTACTAGCAAATTCACATGGTTTCTCTAGATGTACGAGAATTCAAGAGAACTCCTTTAAACTTACAACAAGGTGGTATAAAACACCGATAATACTTCATGCTATAAATAACTCAGTTTCAGATCAATGTTGGAGGTGTAAAAGGGACATCGGATCATTATCACATATCTGGTGGCATTGCCCCCTTATTCAGCCATATTGGATTCATGTAGGGAAAGCCATAAATACTATATGCTCTCTCAATATCACATTGACTCCAGAATTGGTACTACTATGGAAACCTATAAGTGGCTTTATACCAAAAAAAAATAATCTACCAACGCACATGATAGCTACAGCAAAACTACTGATTCCAATATTGTGGAAAGACACAGCTCCCCCTACTTTTACACAATGGTTAGATAAAGTATTTGAAATCCAGCGATTCGAAGAAATGGCACACTGTGAATCAAAGACAAGGGGCAAATATTTAGCTACCTGGTCCCCATGGCTAGATTTCCCTGACATCACTAGACTATGATGGTATCCCAAAAGGTAGAAATACAGAATCGACCAAGACCTAGCTACCTAGTGCAGAAGAAGAGTCATAACAAGGTACAAAATACAGATCACAATACCGTATAATGCTTTTACCAACAATTCATATACTCCAACAGAATTGCCTACTGACACACCCAAACTACCTACCCTCCCTTACTTTCCCCTCTCCCCCTTCGCATTTCTATATTTTTTGTTTTTCCCTTGTGTTATGTTATATTGTATTATTTTGTATTACCTGCTTATCCTTATGGATGATTAGCAAGGGCTCTGCGTAGCCAATGTTATAACAATTTGTTATATTCGCTTGTTCAAATTTATATAACAATAAAAACAGATTTGAAACAAACAAACCCCTGGCTATCAGATATCACATACTACTCTGGTACACAGAAGTAGAGACTGTTGACAAATTTACCAAAACCAAGTCCCTGTGGAGTCACTGGTTTCAAAGACTAAAAAAACACAGTGAACACCATCACTGAAATCATATCAGATGACTTCCTAACCAGCAAATGGCGCCATACTATGACACCTACACAGAATTTTGAAAAAAGCAGACCTCTTTATTCCCAATAACTTTCAAGGTTATTGGTCTGTGGTATTTCTCCAAAACAAACATGATACCATCTCAGACCACACAATTTTACCTTGAGAGAGAGGAGCAATAACATAAGCATTACATCTCTCTTTATTGCCCTGACCAAATACAGCTAAAGGGACCTACCCTAAGTTATTCCACTTCACATGAAGCACCAATATCCAAGGAGGGCCCAACAACTGAACCAAACAAATCACTTCTGACCAGACATCTCCATTGGAAATTAGATGAACATAATGGAAATGACACAGTGATATGATAGCAATCTCACCATATTACCAATGTAACTACTATGATTTGAGGTACATCTAACTTCAATGTAACAGAATAACATATAAAATATAGCAAAAGAATCTAGATAAAATCTCCATGATTTTACACAGCCAATCAAAATCAAATGAGAGTACAACATTAACATGAAATGTGTGCAAGTATAAAACAAAATTGAAAACTATACCAAAAAATTTCCAACTTTTTTACAATAAACAGGAAAACACAGAATTAATTCACCCAGAAGTGTATACCCCTTTACAAGCCCTTTTTTTTACAAAATGTATTGATTCTATAGTACAACACATGATAGCTATGCATTGGAAAACGTACAAGGTCTGGATATCCTAAGTCTACACAATTTATCATCACACAAAAGCTCTCAAAATCTGCTTCAGTCCTGGTTCTTTATCTAAACCTATGGCACCACTACAGGCATTGGCTTTAACCCCAATATACATATGAGTCTCCAACCATTTGTAAAACAGCTCTTGGAATATTAGGTGAGTAAATAATGCTACTTCTATTATATTTGTCAGATAGTGGGTACATGAAGAATTTGGAAAAAAAGATAGCGAGCTATGGGAAACTTACTAGATAAGACTTTTGAACATAACAACACAAGAATTGTTATCTTCAAATAAAGGCCTCCTCCTCCCCTTCAGCCTTTCCTCTCCATCTCCAAAATTGGTGTCTTTAGCAATTCTTTGCGTTACTTATTATAAAAATCAGCAGACAGTAAAGTTCCCATAGCCTAAGACCTCATCATCCAGGAAACCTCTCAGTCCAGAATTCTTAAAAAAATTGTTTCAAATCCCTGCCTATGAGATATCACATACTACTCTGGGACAAATAAGTAGAGACTGGTGGCAAATTTAATCAAAAAACAAGTCCCTATGGAGTCACTGGCTTCAAAGACTAAAATAACATAATGAACACCATCATGTAAAATAAACTCATATGACTTCCTAACAAGCAAATGGTGCCATACCACGACACCTACATGGAATTTTGAAAAAAAAATATGTCTCTATTCCCAATACCTTCCTATGGAAAACTTACTAGATAAGACTTTTGAACATAACAACACAAGAATTGTTATCTTCAAATAAAGGCCTCCTCCTCCCCTTCAGCCTTGCCTCTCCATCTCAAAAATTGGTGTCTTTACCAATCTTTTGTGTCACTTATTGTAAATAGCAGCAAATACTAAAGTTCCTATAGCCTAGGACCTCATAATCCGGAAATCCAGTCAGTACAGAATTCTTAAAAAAATAGTTTCACACCCCTGGCTATCAGATATCACATACTACTCTGGTACACAGAAGTAGAGACTGGTGACAAATTTACCAAAACCAAGTCCCTGTGGAGTCACTGGTTTCAAAGACTAAAAAAACACAGTGAACACCATCACTAAAATCAAATCAGATGACTTCCTAACCAGCAAATGGCGCCATACTATGACACCTACACAGAATTTTGAAAAAAGCAGACCTCTTTATTCCCAATGCCTTTCAAGGTTATTGGTCTGTGGTATTTCTCCAAAACAAACATGATATCATCTCAGACCACACAATTTTACCTTGAGAGAGAGGAGCAATAACATAAGCATTACATCTCTCTTTATTGCCCTGACCAAATCCAGCTAAAGGGACCTACCCTAAGTTATTCCACTTCACATGAAGCACCAATATCCAAGGAGGGCCCCGCAACTGAACCAAACAAACCACTTCTGACCAGACATCTCCATTGGAAATTAGATGAACATAATGGAAATGACACAGTGATATGATAGCAATGTCACCATATTACCAATGTAACTATAATGATTTGAGGTATATCTAACTTCAATGTAACAGAATAACATATAAAATATAGTAAAAGAATCTAGATAAAATCTCCATGATTATACACAGCCAATCAAAATCAAATGAGAGTACAACATTAACATGAAATGTGTGCAAGTATAAAACAAAATTGAAAACTATACCAAAAAATCCCAACTTTTTTACAGTAAACAGGAAAACACAGAATTAATTCACCCAGAAGTGTAGACCCCTTTACAAGCCCTTTTTTTTACAAAATGTATTGATTCTATAGTACAACACATGATAGCTACGCATTGGAAAACGTACAAGGTCTGGATATCCTAAGTCTACACAATTTATCATCACAAAAAAGCTCTCAAAATCTGCTTCAGTCCTGGTTCTTTATCTAAACCTATGGCACCACTACAGGCATTAGCTTTAAGCCCAATATACATATGAGTCTCCAACCATTTGTAAAACAGCGCTTGGAATATTAGGTGAGTAAATAATGCTACTTCTATTATATTTGTCAGATAGTGGGTACATGAAGAATTTGGAAAAAAAGATAGCGAGCTATGGGAAACTTACTAGATAAGACTTTTGAACATAACAACACAAGAATTGTTATCTTCAAATAAAGGCCTCCTCCTCCCCTTCAGCCTTTCCTCTCCATCTCCAAAATTGGTGTCTTTAACAATTCTTTGCATTACTTATTATAAAAATCAGCAGACAGTAAAGTTCCAATAGCCTAAGACCTCATCATCCAGGAAACCAGTCAGTCCAGAATTCTTAAAAAAATAGTTTCAAATCCCTGCCTATGAGATATCACATACTACTCTGGGACAAATAAGTAGAGACTGGTGCCAAATTTAATTAAAAAACAAGTCCCTATGGAGTCACTGGCTTCAAAGACTAAAATAACATAATGAACACCATCATGTAAAATAAACTCATATGACTTCCTAACAAGCAAATGGTGCCATGCCACGACACCTACATGGAATTTAAAAAAAAAATATGTCTCTATTCCCAATACCTTCCTATGGGAAACTTACTAGATAAGACGTTTGAACATAACAACACAAGAATTGTTATCTTCCAATAAAGGCCTCCTCCTCCCCTTCAGCCTTGCCTCTCCATCTCCAAAATTGGTGTCTTTACCAATCTTACGTGTCACTTATTGTAAATAGCAGCAAATACTAAAGTTCCTATAGCCTAGGACCTCATAATCCGGAAATCCAGTCAGTACAGAATTCTTAAAAAAATAGTTTCAAACCCCTGGCTATCAGATATCACATATTACTCTGGTACACAGAAGTAGAGACTGGTGACAAATTTACCAAAACCAAGTCCCTGTGGAGTCACTGGTTTCAAAGACTAAAAAAACATAGTGAACACCATCACTAAAATCAAATCAGATGACTTCCTAACCAGCAAATGGCGCCATACTATGACACCTACACAGAATTTTGAAAAAAGCAGGCCTCTTTATTCCCAATACTTTTCAAGGTTATTGGTCTGTGGTATTTCTCCAAAACAAACATGATACCATCTGAGACCACACAATTTTACCTTGAGAGAGAGAGGACCAATAACATAAGCATTACATCTCTCTTTATTGCCCTCACCAAATCCAGCTAAAGGGACCTACCCTAAGTTATTCCACTTCACATGAAGCACCAATATCCAAGGAGGGCCCAGCAACTGAACCAAACAAACCACTTCTGACCAGACATCTCCATTGGAAATTAGATGAACATAATGGAAATGGCACAGTGATATGATAGCAATCTCACCATATTACCAATGTAACTATAATGATTTGAGGTACATCTAACTTCAATGTAACAGAATAACATATAAAATATAGTAAAAGAATCTAGATAAAATCTCCATGATTATACACAGCCAATCAAAATCAAATGAGAGTACAACATTAACATGAAATGTGTGTAAGTATAAAACAAAATTGAAAACTATACCAAAAAATCCCAACTTTTTTACAATAAACAGGAAAACACAGAATTAATTCACCCAGAAGTGTATACCCCTTTACTAGTACTTTTTTTTTACAAAATGTATTAATTCTATAGTACAACACATGATAGCTACACATTGGAAAACGTACAAGGTCTGGATATCCTAAGTCTACACAATTTATCATCACACAAAAGCTCTCAAAATCTGCTTCAGTCCTGGTTCTTTATCTTAACCTATGGCACCACTACAGGCATTGGCTTTAAGCCCAATATACATATGAGTCTCCAACCATTTGTAAAACAGCTCTTTGAATATTAGGTGAGTAAATAATGCTACTTCTATTATATTTGTCAGATAGTGGGTACAAGAAGAATTTGGAAAAAAAGATAGCGAGCTATGGGAAACTTACTAGATAAGACTTTTGAACATAACAACACAAGAATTGTTATCTTCAAATAAAGGCCTCCTCCTCCCCTTCAGCCTTTCCTCTCCATCTCCAAAATTGGTGTCTTTACCAATTATTTGCGTTACTTATTATAAAAATCAGCAGACAGTAAAGTTCCCATAGCCTAAGACCTCATCATCAAGGAAACCAGTCAGTCCAGAATTCTTAAAAAAATTGTTTCAAATCCCTGCCTATGAGATATCACATACTACTCTGGGACAAATAAGTAGAGACTGGTGGCAAATTTAATCAAAAAACAAGTCCCTATGGAGTCACTGGCTTCAAAGACTAAAATAACATAATGAACACCATCATGTAAAATAAACTCATATGACTTCCTAACAAGCAAATGGTGCCATACCACGACACCTACATGGAATTTTGAAAAAAATATATGTCTCTATTCCCAATGCCTTCCTATGGGAAACTTACTACATAAGACTTTTGAACATAACAACACAAGAATTGTTATCTTCAAATAAAGGCCTCCTCCTCCCCTTCAGCCTTGCCTCTCCATCTCCAAAATTGGTGTCTTTACCAATTTTATGTTTCACTTATTTTAGATAGCAGCAAATACTAAAGTTCCTATAGCCTAGGACCTCACAATGCGGAAATCCAGTCAGTACAGAATTCTTAAAAAAATAGTTTCAAACCCCTGGCTATCAGATATCACATACTACTCTGGTACACAGAAGTAGAGACTGGTGACAAATTTACCAAAACCAAGTCCCTGTGGAGTCACTGGTTTCAAAGACTAAAAAAACATAGTGAACACCATCACTAAAATCAAATCAGATGACTTCCTAACCAGCAAATGGCGCCATACTATGACACCTACACAGAATTTTGAAAAAAGCAGGCCTCTTTATTCCCAATACTTTTCAAGGTTATTGGTCTGTGGTATTTCTCCAAAACAAACATGATACCATCTGAGACCACACAATTTTACCTTGAGAGAGAGAGGAGCAATAACATAAGCATTACATCTCTCTTTATTGCCCTGACCAAATCCAGCTAAAGGGACCTACCCTAAGTTATTCCACTTCACATGAAGCACCAATATCCAAGGAGGGCCCAGCAACTGAACCAAACAAACCACTTCTGACCAGACATCTCCATTGGAAATTAGATGAACATAATGGAAATGACACAGTGATATGATAGCAATCTCATCATATTACCAATGTAACTATAATAATTTGAGGTACATCTAACTTCAATGTAACAGAATAACATATAAAATATAGTAAAATAATCTAGATAAAATCTCCATGATTATACACAGCCAATCAAAATCAAATCAGAGTACAACATTAACATGAAATGTGTGCAAGTATAAAACAAAATTGAAAACTATACCAAAAAATGTCCAACTTTTTTACAATAAACAGGAAAACACAGAATTAATTCACCCAGAAGTGTATACCCCTTTACTAGTACTTTTTTTTTACAAAATTTATTGATTCTATAGTACAACACATGATAGCTACGCATTGGAAAACGTACAAGGTCTGGATATCCTAAGTCTACACAATTTATCATCACACAAAAGCTCTCAAAATCTGCTTCAGTCCTGGTTCTTTATCTAAACCTATGGCACCACTACAGGCATTGGCTTTAAGCCCAATATACATATGAGTCTCCAACCATTTGTAAAACAGCTCTTGGAATATTAGGTGAGTAAATAATGCTACTTCTATTATATTTGTCAGATAGTGGGTACAAGAAGAATTTGGAAAAAAAGATAGCGAGCTATGGGAAACTTACTAGATAAGACTTTTGAACATAACAACACAAGAATTGTTATCTTCAAATAAAGGCCTCCTCCTCCCCTTCAGCCTTTCCTCTCCATCTCCAAAATTGGTGTCTTTACCAATTCTTTGCGTTACTTATTATAAAAATCAGCAGACAGTAAAGTTCCCATAGCCTAAGACCTCATCATCAAGGAAACCAGTCAGTCCAGAATTCTTAAAAAAATAGTTTCAAATCCCTGCCTATGAGATATCACATACTACTCTGGAACAAATAAGTAGAGACTGGTGGCAAATTTAATCAAAAAACAAGTCCCTATGGAGTCACTGGCTTCAAAGACTAAAATAACATAATGAACACCATCATGTAAAATAAACTCATATGACTTCCTAACAAGCAAATGGTGCCATACCACGACACCTACATGGAATTTTGAAAATAAAAAAAAGTGTCTCCATTCCCAATACCTTCCTATGGGAAACTTACTAGATAAGACTTTTGAACATAACAACACAAGAATTGTTATCTTCAAATAAAGGCCTCCTCCTCCCCTTCAGCCTTGCCTCTCCATCTCCAAAATTGGTGTCTTTACCAATCTTATGTGTCACTTATTGTAAATAGCAGCAAATACTAAAGTTCCTATAGCCTAGGACCTCATAATCCGGAAATCCAGTCAGTACAGAATTCTTAAAAAAATAGTTTCAAACCCCTGGCTATCAGATATCACATACTACTCTGGTACACAGAAGTAGAGACTGGTGACAAATTTACCAAAACCAAGTCCCTGTGGAGTCACTGGTTTCAAAGACTAAAAAAACACAGTGAACACCATCACTAAAATCAAATCAGATGACTTCCTAACCAGCAAGTGGCGCCATACTATGACACCTACACAGAATTTTGAAAAAAGCAGACCTCTTTATTCCCAATACCTTTCAAGGTTATTGGTCTGTGGTATTTCTCCAAAACAAACATGATACCATCTCAGACCACACAATTTTACCTTCAGAGAGAGGAGCAATAACATAAGCATTACATCTCTCTTTATTGCCCTGACCAAATTCAGCTAAAGGGACCTACCCTAAGTTATTCCACTTCACATGAAGCACCAATATCCAAGGAGGGCCCAGCAACTGAACCAATCAAACCACTTCTGACCAGACATCTCCATTGGAAATTAGATGAACATAATGGAAATGACACAGTGATATGATAGCAATCTCACCATATTACCAATGTAACTATAATGATTTGAGGTACATCTAACTTCAATGTAACAGAATAACATATAAAATATAGTAAAAGAATCTAGATAAAATCTCCATGATTATACACAGCCAATCAAAATCAAATGAGAGTACAACATTAACATGAAATGTGTGTAAGTATAAAACAAAATTGAAAACTATATCAAAAAATCCCAACTTTTTTACAGTAAACAGGAAAACACAGAATTAATTCACCCAGAAGTGTATACCCCTTTACAAGCACTTTTTTTTACAAAATGTATTGATTCTATAGTACAACACATGATAGCTATGCATTGGAAAACGTACAAGGTCTGGATATCCTAAGTCTACACAATTTATCATCACACAAAAGCTCTCAAAATCTGCTTCAGTCCTGGTTCTTTATCTAAACCTATGGCACCACTACAGGCATTGGCTTTAAGCCCAATATACATATGAGTCTCCATCCATTTGTAAAACAGCTTTTGGAATATTAGGTGAGTAAATAATGCTACTTCTATTATATTTGTCAGATAGTGGGTACATGAAGAATTTGGAAAAAAAGATAGCGAGCTATGGGAAACTTACTAGATAAGACTTTTGAACATAACAACACAAGAATTGTTATCTTCAAATAAAGGCCTCCTCCTCCCCTTCAGCCTTTCCTCTCCATCTCCAAAATTGGTGTCTTTACTAATTCTTTGTGTTACTTATTATTATAAAAATCAGCAGACAGTAAAGTTCCCATAGCCTAAGACCTCATCATCCAGGAAACCAGTCAGTCCAGAATTCATAAAAAAAATAGTTTCAAATCCCTGCCTATGAGATATCACATACTACTCTGGGACAAATAAGTAGAGACTGGTGGCAAATTTAATCAAAAAACTAGTCCCATGGAGTCACTGGCTTCAAAGACTAAAATAACATAATGAACACCATCATGTAAAATAAACTCATATGACTTCCTAACAAGCAAATGGTGCCATACCACGACACCTACATGGAATTTTGAAAAAAATATATGTCTCTATTCCCAATACCTTCCTATGGGAAACTTACTAGATAAGACTTTTGAACATAACAACACAAGAATTGTTATCTTCAAATAAAGGCCTCCTCCTCCCCTTCAGCCTTGCCTCTCCATCTCCAAAATTGGTGTCTTTACCAATCTTATGTTTCAATTATTGTAGATAGCAGCAAATACTAAAGTTCCTATAGCCTAGGACCTCATAATCCGGAAATCCAGTCAGTACAGAATTCTTAAAAGAATAGTTTCAAACCCCTGGCTATCAGATATCACATACTACTCTGGTACACAGAAGTAGAGACTGGTGACAAATTTACCAAAACCAAGTCCCTGTGGAGTCACTGGTTTCAAAGACTAAAAAAACACAGTGAACACCATCGCTAAAATCAAATCAGATGACTTCCTAACCAGCAAATGGCGCCATACTATGACACCTACACAGAATTTTGAAAAAAGCAGACCTCTTTATGCCCAATACCTTTCAAGGTTATTGGTCTGTGGTATTTCTCCAAAACAAACATGATACCATCTCAGACCACACAATTTTACCTTGAGAGAGAGGAGCAATAACATAAGCATTACATCTCTCTTTATTGCCCTGACCAAATCCAGCTAAAGGGACCTACCCTAAGTTATTCCACTTCACATGAAGCACCAATATCCAAGGAGGGCCCAGCAACTGAACCAAACAAACCACTTCTGACCAGACATCTCCATTGGAAATTAGATGAACATAATGGAAATGACACAGTGATATGATAGCAATCTCACCATATTACCAATGTAACTATAATGATTTGAGGTACATCTAACTTCAATGTAACAGAATAACATATAAAATATAGTAAAAGAATCTAGATAAAATCTTCATGATTATACACAGCCAATCAAAATCAAATGAGAGTACAACATTTACATGAAATGTGTGTAAGTATAAAACAAAATTGAAAACTATACCAAAAAATCCCAACTTTTTTACAGTAAACAGGAAAACACAGAATTAATTCACCCAGAAGTGTATACCCCTTTACAAGCACTTTTTTTTACAAAATGTATTGATTCTATAGTACAACACATGATAGCTACGCATTGGAAAACGTACAAGGTCTGGATATCCTAAGTCTACACAATTTATCATCACACAAAAGCTCTCAAAATCTGCTTCAGTCCTGGTTCTTTATCTAAACCTATGGCACCACTACAGGCATTGGCTTAAGCCCAATATACATATGAGTCTCCAACCATTTGTAAAACGGCTTTTGGTATATTAGGTGAGTAAATAATGCTACTTCTATTATATTTGTCAGATAGTGGGTACATGAAGAATTTGGAAAAAAAGATAGCGACCTATGGGAAACTTACTAGATAAGACTTTTGAACATAACAACACAAGAATTGTTATCTTCAAATAAAGGCCTCCTCCTCCCCTTCAGCCTTTCCTCTCCATCTCCAAAATTGGTGTTTTTACCAATTTTTTGCGTTACTTATTATAAAAATCAGCAGACAGTAAAGTTCCCATAGCCTAAGACCTCATCATCCAGGAAACCAGTCAGTCCAGAATTCTTAAAAAAATAGTTTCAAATCCCTGCCTATGAGATATCACATACTACTCTGGGACAAATAAGTAGAGACTGGTGGCAAATTTAATCAAAAAACAAGTCCCTATGGAGTCACTGGCTTCAAAGACTAAAATAACATAATGAACACCATCATGTAAAATAAACTCATATGACTTCCTAACAAGCAAATGGTGCCATACCACGACACCTACATGGAATTTTGAAAAAAATATGTCTCTATTCCCAATACCTTCCTATGGGAAACTTACTAGATAAGACTTTTGAACATAACAACACAAGAATTGTTATCTTCAAATAAAGGCCTCCTCCTCCCCTTCAGCCTTGCCTCTCCATCTCCAAAATTGGTGTATTTACCAATCTTATGTGTCACTTATTGTAAATAGCAGCAAATACTAAAGTTCCTATAGCCTAGGACCTCATAATCCGGAAATCCAGTCAGTACAGAATTCTTAAAAAAATAGTTTCAAACCCCTGGCTATCAGATATCACATACTACTCTGGTACACAGAAGTAGAGACTGGTGACAAATTTACCAAAACCAAGTCCCTGTGGAGTCACTGGTTTCAAAGACTAAAAAAACACAGTGAACACCATCACTAAAATCAAATCAGATGACTTCCTAACCAGCAAATGGCGCCATACTATGACATCTACACAGAATTTTGAAAAAAGCAGAAATCTTTATTCCCAATACCTTTCAAGGTTATTGGTCTGTGGTATTTCTCCAAAACAAACCTGATACCATCTCAGACCACACAATTTTACCTTGAGAGACAGGAGCAATAACATAAGCATTACATCTCTCTTTATTGCCCTGACCAAATCCAGCTAAAGGGACCTACCCTTAGGTTATTCCACTTCACATGAAGCACCAATATCCAAGGAGGGCCCAGCAACTGAACCAAACAAACCACTTCTGACCAGACATCTCCATTGGAAATTAGATGAACATAATGGAAATGACACAGTGATATGATAGCAATCTCACCATATTACCAATGTAACTATAATGATTTAAGGTGCGTCTAACTTCAATGTAACAGAATAACATATAAAATATAGTAAAAGAATCTAGATAAAATCTCCATGATTATACACAACCAATCAAAATCAAATGAGAGTACAACATTAACATGAAATGTGTGCAAGTATAAAACAAAATTGAAAACTATACCAAAAAATCCCAACTTTTTTACAATAAACAGGAAAACACAGAATTAATTCACCCAGAAGTGTATACCCCTTTACAAGCACTTTTTTTTCCAAAATGTATTGATTCTATAGTACAACACATGATAGCTACACATTGGAAAACGTACAAGGTCTGGATATCCTAAGTCTACACAATTTATCATCACACAATAGCTCTCAAAATCTGCTTCAGTCCTGGTTCTTTATCTAAACCTATGGCACCACTACAGGCATTGGATTTAAGCTCAATATACATATGAGTCTCCAACCATTTGTAAAACAGCTCTTGGTATATTAGGTGAGTAAATAATGCTACTTCTATTATATTTGTCAGATAGTGGGTACATGAAGAATTTGGAAAAAAAGATAGCGAGCTATGGGAAACTTACTAGATAAGACTTTTGAACATAACAACACAAGAATTGTTATCTTCAAATAAAGGCCTCCTCCTTTCCTTCAGCCTTTAATCTCCATCTCCAAAATTGGTGTCTTTACCAATTCTTTGCGTTACTTATTATAAAAATCAGCAGACAGTAAAGTTCCCATAGCCTAAGACCTCATCATCCAGGAAACCAGTCAGTCCAGAATTCTTAAAAAAATAGTTTCAAATCCCTGCCTATGAGATATCACATACTACTCTGGGACAAATAAGTAGAGACTGGTGGCAAATTTAATCAAAAAACAAGTCCCTATGGAGTCACTGGCTTCAAAGACTAAAATAACATAATGAACACCATCATGTAAAATAAATTCATATGACTTCCTAACATGCAAATGGTGCCATACCAAGACACCTACATGGAATTTTGAAAAACAAATATGTCTCTATTCCCAATACCTTCCTATGGGAAACTTACTAGATAAGACTTTTGAACATAACAACACAAGAATTGTTATCTTCAAATAAAGGCCTCCTCCTCCCCTTCAGCCTTGCCTCTCCATCTCCAAAATTGGTGTCTTTACCAATCTTATGTGTCACTTATTGTAAATAGCAGCAAATACTAAAGTTCCTATAGCCTAGGACCTCATAATCCGGAAATCCAGTCAGTACAGAATTCTTAAAAAAATAGTTTCAAACCCCTGGCTATCAGATATCACATACTACTCTGGTACACAGAAGTAGAGACTGGTGACAAATTTACCAAAACCAAGTCCCTGTGGAATCACTGGTTTCAAAGACTAAAAAAACACAGTGAACACCATCGCTAAAATCAAATCAGATGACTTCCTAACCAGCAAATGGCGCCATACTATGACACCTACACAGAATTTTGAAAAAAGCAGACCTCTTTATGCCCTATACCTTTCAAGGTTATTGGTCTGTGGTATTTCTCCAAAACAAACATGATACCATTTCAGACCACACAATTTTACCTTGAGAGAGAGGAGCAATAACATAAGCATTACATCTCTCTTTATTGCCCTGACCAAATCCAGCTAAAGGGACCTACCCTAAGTTATTCCACTTCACATGAAGCACCAATATCCAAGGAGGGCCCAGCAACTGAACCAAACAAACCACTTCTGACCAGACATCTCCATTGGAAATTAGATGAACATAATGGAAATGACACAGTGATATGATAGCAATCTCACCATATTACCAATGTAACTATAATGATTTGAGGTACATCTAACTTCAATGTAACAGAATAACATATAAAATATAGTAAAAGAATCTAGATAAAATCTCCATGATTATACACAGCCAATCAAAATCAAATGAGAGTACAACATTTACATGAAATGTGTGTAAGTATAAAACAAAATTGAAAACTATACCAAAAAATCCCAACTTTTTTACAGTAAACAGGAAAACACAGAATTAATTCACCCAGAAGTGTATACCCCTTTACAAGCACTTTTTTTTACAAAATGTATTGATTCTATAGTACAACACATGATAGCTACACATTGGAAAACGTACAAGGTCTGGATATCCTAAGTCTACACAATTTATCATCACACAAAAGCTCTCAAAATCTGCTTCAGTCCTGGTTCTTTATCTAAGCCTATGGCACCACTACAGGCATTGGCTTAAGCCCAATATACATATGAGTCTCCAACCATTTGTAAAACAGCTTTTGGTATATTAGGTGAGTAAATAGTGCTACTTCTATTATATTTGTCAGATAGTGGGTACATGAAGAATTTGGAAAAAAATATAGCGAGCTATGGGAAACTTACTAGATAAGACTTTTGAACATAACAACACAAGAATTGTTATCTTCAAATAAAGGCCTCCTCCTCCCCTTCAGCCTTTCCTCTCCATCTCCAAAATTGTGTCTTTACCAATTCTTTGCGTTACTTATTATAAAAATCAGCAGACAGTAAAGTTCCCATAGCCTAAGACCTCATCATCCAGGAAACCAGTCAGTCCAGAATTCTTAAAAAAATGGTTTCAAATCCCTGCCTATGAGATATCACATACTACTCTGGGACAAATAAGTAGAGACTGGTGGCAAATTTAATCAAAAAACAAGTCCCTATGGAGTCACTGGCTTCAAAGACTAAAATAACATAATGAACACCATCATGTAAAATAAATTCATATGACTTCCTAACATGCAAATGGTGCCATACCACGACACCTACATGGAATTTTGAAAAAAACATATGTCTCTATTCACAATACCTTCCTATGGGAAATTTACGAGATAAGACTTTTGAACATAACAACACAAGAATAGTTATCTTCAAATAAAGGCCTCCACCTCCCCTTCAGCCTTGCCTCTCCATCTCCAAAATTGGTGTCTTTACCAATCTTATGTGTCACTTATTGTAAATAGCAGCCAATACTAAAGTTCCTATAGCCTAGGACCTCATAATCCAGAAATCCAGTCAGTACAGAATTCTTAAAAAAATAGTTTCAAACCCCTGGCTATCAGATATCACATACTACTCTGGTACACAGAAGTAGAGACTGGTGACAAATTTACCAAAACCAAGTCCCTGTGGAGTCACTGGTTTCAAAGACTAAAAAAACACAGTGAACACCATCACTAAAATCAAATCAGATGACTTCCTAACCAGCAAATGGCGCCATACTATGACACCTACACAGAATTTTGAAAAAAGCAGACTTCTTTATTCCCAATACCTTTCAAGGTTATTGGTCTGTGGTATTTCTCCAAAACAAACCTGATACCATCTCAGACCACACAATTTTACCTTGAGAGAGAGGAGCAATAACATAAGCATTACATCTCTCTTTATTGCCCTGATCAAATCCAGCTAAAGGGACCTACCCTAAGTTATTCCACTTCACATGAAGCACCAATATCCAAGGAGGGCCCAGCAACTGAACCAAACAAACCACTTCTGACCAGACATCTCCATTGGAAATTAGATGAACATAATGGAAATGACACAGTGATATGATAGCAATCTCACCATATTACCAATGTAACTATAATGATTTGAGGTACATCTAACTTCAATGTAACAGAATAACATATAAAATATAGTAAAAGAATCTAGATAAAATCTCCATGATTATACACAGCCAATCAAAATCAAATGAGAGTACAACATTAACATGAAATGTGTGCAAGTATAAAACAAAATTGAAAACTATACCAAAAAATCCCAACTTTTTTACAGTAAACAGGAAAACACAGAATTAATTCACCCAGAAGTGTATACCCCTTTACAAGCACTTTTTTTTTTACAAAATGTATTGATTCTATAGTAAAACACATGATAGCTACGCATTGGAAAACGTACAAGGTCTGGATATCCTAAGTCTACACAATTTATCATCACACAAAAGCTCTCAAAATCTGCTTCAGTCCTGGTTCTTTATCTAAACCTATGGCACAACTACAGGCATTGGCTTTAAGCCCAATATACATATGAGTCTCCAACCATTTGTAAAACAGCTCTTGGAATATTAGGTGAGTAAATAATGCTACTTCTATTAAATTTGTCAGATAGTGGGTACATGAAGAATTTGGAAAAAAAGATAGTGAGCTATGGGAAACTTCATAGATAATCTTTTGAACATAACAACACAAGAATTGTTATCTTCAAATAAAGGCCTCCTCCTCCCATTTAGCCTTTCCTCTCCATCTCCAAAATTGGTGTCTTTACCAATTCTTTGCGTTACTTATTATAAAAATCAGCAGACAGTAAAGTTCCCATAGCCTAAGACCTCATCAGCCAGGAAACCAGTCAGTCCAGAATTCTTAAAAAAATAGTTTCAAATCCCTGCCTATGAGATATCACATACTACTCTGGGACAAATAAGTAGAGACTGGTGGCAAATTTAATCAAAAAACAAGTCCCTATGGAGTCACTGGCTTCAAAGACTAAAATAACATAATGAACACCATCATGTAAAATAAACTCATATGACTTCCTAACAAGCAAATGGTGCCATACCACAACACCTACATGGAATTTTGAAAAAAATATATGTCTCTATTCCCAATACCTTCCTATGGGAAACTTACTAGATAAGACTTTTGAACATAACAACACAAGAATTGTTATCTTCAAATAAAGGCCTCCTCCTCCCCTTCAGCCTTGCCTCTCCATCTCCAAAATTGGTGTCTTTACCAATCTTATGTGTCACTTATTGTAAATAGCAGCAAATACTAAAGTTCCTATAGCCTAGGACCTCATAATCCGGAAATCCAGTCAGTACAGAATTCTTAAAAAAATAGTTTCAAACCCCTGGCTATCAGATATCACATACTACTCTGGTACACAGAAGTAGAGACTGGTGACAAATTTACCAAAACCAAGTCCCTGTGGAGTCACTGGTTTCAAAGACTAAAAAAACACAGTGAACACGATCACTAAAATCAAATCAGATGACTTCCTAACCAGCAAATGGCGCCATACTATGACACCTACACAGAATTTTGAAAAAAGCAGACCTCTTTATTCCCAATACCTTTCAAGGTTATTGGTCTGTGGTATTTCTCCAAAACAAACATGATACCATATCAGACCACACAATTTTACCTTGAGAGAGAGGAGCAATAACATAAGCATTACATCTCTCTTTATTGCCCTGACCAAATCCAGCTAAAGGGACCTACCCTAAGTTATTCCACTTCACATGAAGCACCAATATCCAAGGAGGGCCCAGCAACTGAACCAAACAAACCACTTCTGACCAGACATCTCCATTGGAAATTAGATGAACATAATGGAAATGACACAGTGATATGATAGCAATCTCACCATATTACCAATGTAACTATAATGATTTGAGGTACATCTAACTTCAATGTAACAGAATAACATAAAAAATATAGTAAAAGAATCTAGATAAAATCTCCATGATTATACACAGCCAATCAAAATCAAATGAGAGTAAAACATTAAAGGGAACCTGTCACCATATTTTAGCTATAAAGCCAGCAATACCTGGTGAAAGTGGGTGAAAAATCATTGTCATCTAAGCTATAAATATGTTCTAAGTAAGTTCTGTACCTTTAGTATTCCGTTTTTCAGTGGTCCCACGCCGTATGCAAATGAGCAGAAAGAGTCAAATCTTCATCTGAAAAGAGTCAGATTTTCATTCCTCCAGAGTCTCAGAGTAGACTCCACCTCCTTCTTTTTGATTGACAGCTCCTTAGCCAGTCAGGGCCGGACAGGTGCCGGCGGA
Source organism: Rhinoderma darwinii (assembly GCF_050947455.1). NCBI lineage: Eukaryota > Metazoa > Chordata > Amphibia > Anura > Rhinodermatidae > Rhinoderma > Rhinoderma darwinii. The sequence continues at coordinate 39,852 of NW_027464223.1, forward strand.
GGGCGGGGTTAAGAAGCTGCGTCCCACAGGGAAAACGAATTACCATAAAAGGCGAGAAGAGTTTAAACGACTACATTTACCGACAGAGGAGGACTTCAGGAAAGAAGAGAACAGGAATGAACTCTGGACAGCTTCGGCCATTGAGGGGTCAGGCGAGTTTGACAGGTAAGATGTTAATGACAGGAACCCTTTAACATGAAATGTGTGCAAGTATAAAACAAAATTGAAAACTATACCAAAAAATCCCAACTTTTTTACAGTAAACAGGAAAACACAGAATTAATTCACCCAGAAGTGTATACCCCTTTACAAGCACTTTTTTTTTACAAAATGTATTGATTCTATAGTACAACACATGATAGCTACGCATTGGAAAACGTACAAGGTCTGGATATCCTAAGTCTACACAATTTATCATCACACAAAAGCTCTCAAAATGTGCTTCAGTCCTGGTTCTTTATCTAAACCTATGGCACCACTACAGGCATTGGCTTTAAGCCCAATATACATATGAGTCTCCAACCATTTGTAAAACAGCTCTTGGAATATTAGGTGAGTAAATAATGCTACTTCTATTATATTTGTCAGAATGTGGGTACATGAAGAATTTGGAAAAAAAGATAGCGAGCTATGGGAAACTAACTAGATAAGACTTTTGAACATAACAACACAAGAATTGTTATCTTCAAATAAAGGTCTCCTCCTCCCCTTCAGCCTTTCCTCTCCATCTCCAAAATTGGTGTCTTTACCAATTCTTTGCGTTACTTATTATAAAAATCAGCAGACAGTAAAGTTCCCATAGCCTAAGACCTCATCATCCAGGAAACCAGTCAGTCCAGAATTCTTAAAAAAATAGTTTCAAATCCCTGCCTATGAGATATCACATAATACTCTGGGACAAATAAGTAGAGACTGGTGGCAAATTTAATCAAAAAACAAGTCCTTATGGAGTCACTGGCTTCAAAGACTAAAATAACATAATGAACACCATCATGTAAAATAAATTCATATGACTTCCTAACATGCAAATGGTGCCATACCACGACACCTACATGGAATTTTGAAAAAAAAATATGTCTCTTTTCCCAATACCTTCCTAAGGAAAACTTACTAGATAAGACTTTTGAACATAACAACACAAGAATTGTTGTCTTCAAATAAAGGCCTCCTCCTCCCCTTCAGCCTTGCCTCTCCATCTCCAAAATTGGTGTCTTTACCAATCTTATGTGTCACTTATTGTAAATAGCAGCAAATACTAAAGTTCCTATAGCCTAGGACCTCATAATCCGGAAATCCAGTCAGTACAGAATTCTTAAAAAAATAGTTTCAAACCCCTGGCTATCAGATATCACATACTACTCTGGTACACAGAAGTAGAGACTGGTGACAAATTTACCAAAACCAAGTTCCTGCGGAGTCACTGGTTTCAAAGACTAAAAAAACACAGTGAACACCATCACTAAAATCAAATCAGATGACTTCCTAACCAGCAAATGGCGCCATACTATGACACCTACACAGAATTTTGAAAAAAGCAGACCTCTTTATTCCCAATACCTTTCAAGGTTATTGGTCTGTGGTATTTCTCCAAAACAAACCTGATACCATCTCGGACCACACAATTTTACCTTGAGAGAGAGGAGCAATAACATAAGCATTACATCTCTCTTTATTGTCCTGACCAAATCCAGCTTAAGGGACCTACCCTAAGTTATTCCTCTTCACATGAAGCACCAATATCCAAGGAAGGCCCAGCAACTGAACCAAACAAACCACTTCTGACCAGACATCTCCATTGGAAATAAGATCAACATAATGGAAATGACACAGTGATATGATAGCAATCTCACCATATTACCAATGTAACTATAATGATTTGAGGTACATGTAACTTCAATGTAACAGAATAACATATAAAATATAGTAAAAGAATCTAGATAAAATCTCCATGATTATACACAGCCAATCAAAATCAAATGAGAGTACAACATTAACATGAAATGTGTGCAAGTATAAAACAAAATTGAAAACTATACCAAAAAATGTCCAACTTTTTTACAATAAACAGGAAAACACAGAATTAATTCACCCAGAAGTGTATACCCCTTTACAAGCACTTTTTTTCCAAAATGTATTGATTCTATACTACAACACATGATAGCTACGCAGTGGAAAACGTACAAGGTCTGGATATCCTAAGTCTACACAATTTATCATCACACAAAAGCTCTCAAAATCTGCTTCAGTCCTGGTTCTTTATCTAAACCTATGGCACCACTACAGGCATTGGCTTTAAGCCCAATATACATATGAGTCTCCAACCAATGGTAAAACAGCTCTTGGAATATTAGGTGAGTAAATAATGCTACTTCTATTATATTTGTCAGATAGTGGGTACATGAAGAATTTGGAAAAAAAGATAGCGAGCTATGGGAAACTTACTAGATAAGACTTTTGAACATAACAACACAAGAATTGTTATCTTCAAATAAAGGCCTCCTCCTCCCCTTCAGCCTTTCCTCTCAATCTCCAAAATTGGTGTCTTTACCAATTCTTTGCGTTACTTATTATAAAAATCAGCAGACAGTAAAGTTCCCATAGCCTAAGACCTCATCATCCAGGAAACCAGTCAGTCCAGAATTCTTAAAAAAATAGTTTCAAATCCCTGCCTATGAGATATCACATACTACTCTGGGACAAATAAGTAGAGACTGGTGGCAAATGTAATAAAAAAACAAGTCCCTATGGAGTCACTGGCTTCAAAGACTAAAATAACATAATGAACACCATTATGTAAAATAAACTCATATGACTTCCTAACAAGCAAATGGTGCCATACCATGACACCTACATGGAATTTTGAAAAAAAAATATGTCTCTATTCCCAATACCTTCCTATGGGAAACTTACTAGATAAGACATTTGAACATAACAACACAAGAATTGTTATCTTCAAATAAAGGCCTCCTCCTCCCCTTCAGCCTTGCCTCTCCATCTCCAAAATTGGTGTCTTTACCAATCTTATGTGTCACTTATTGTAAATAGCAGCGAATACTAAAGTTCCTATAGCCTAGGACCTCATAATCCGGAAATCCAGTCAGTACAGAATTCTTAAAAAAATAGTTTCAAACCCCTGGCTATCAGATATCAGATACTACTCTGGTACACAGAAGTAGAGACTGGTGACAAATTTACCAAAACCAAGTCCCTGTGGAGTCACTGGTTTCAAAGACTAAAAAAACACAGTGAACACCATCACTAAAATCAAATCAGATGACTTCCTAAACAGCAAATGGCGCCATACTATGACACCTACACAGAATTTTGAAAAAAGCAGACCTCTTTATTCCCAATACCTTTCAAGGTTATTGGTCTGTGGTATTTCTCCAAAACAAACCTGATACCATCTCAGACCACACAATTTTACCTTGAGAGAGAGGAGCAATAACATAAGCATTACATCTCTCTTTATTGCCCTGATCAAATCCAGCTAAAGGGACCTACCCTAAGTTATTCCACTTCACATGAAGCACCAATATCCAAGGAGGGCCCAGCAACTGAACCAAACAAACCACTTCTGACCAGACATCTCCATTGGAAATTAGATGAACATAATGGAAATGACACAGTGATATGATAGCAATCTCACCATACTACCAATGTAACTATAATGATTTGAGGTACATCTAACTTCAATGTAACAGAATAACATATAAAATATAGTAAAATAATCTAGATAAAATCTCCATGATTATACACAGCCAATCAAAATCAAATGAGAGTACAACATTAACATGAAAAGTGTGTAAGCATAAAACAAAATTGAAAACTATACCAAAAAATTTCCAACTTTTTTACAATAAACAGGAAAACACAGAATTAATTCACCCAGAAGTGTATACCCCTTTACAAGCACTTTTTTTTTACAAAATGTATTGATTCTATAGTACAACACATGATAGCTACGCATTGGAAAACGTACAAGGCCTGGATATCCAAAGTCTACACAATTTATCATCACACAAAAGCTCTCAAAATGTGCTTCAGTCCTGGTTCTTTATCTAAACCTATGGCACCACTACAGGCATTGGCTTTAAGCCCAATATACATATGAGTCTCCAACCAATGGTAAAACAGCTCTTGGAATATTAGGTGAGTAAATAATGCTACTTCTATTATATTTGTCAGATAGTGGGTACATGAAGAATTTGGAAAAAAGATAGCGAGCTATGGGAAACTTACTAGATAAGACTTTTGAACATAACAACACAAGAATTGTTATCTTCAAATAAAGGCCTCCTCCTCCCCTTCAGCCTTTCCTCTCAATCTCCAAAATTGGTGTCTTTACCAATTCTTTGCGTTACTTATTATAAAAATCAGCAGACAGTAAAGTTCCCATAGCCTAAGACCTCATCATCCAGGAAACCAGTCAGTCCAGAATTCTTAAAAAAATAGTTTCAAATCCCTGCCTATGAGATATCACATACTACTCTGGGACAAATAAGTAGAGACTGGTGGCAAATGTAATAAAAAAACAAGTCCCTATGGAGTCACTGGCTTCAAAGACTAAAATAACATAATGAACACCATCATGTAAAATAATCTCATATGACTTCCTAACAAGCAAATGGTGCCATACCACGACACCTACATGGAATTTAAAAAAAAAAATATGTCTCTATTCCCAATACCTTCCTATGGGAAACTTACTAGATAAGACTTTTGAACATAACAACACAAGAATTGTTATCTTCAAATAAAGGCCTCCTCCTCCCCTTCAGCCTTGCCTCTCCATCTCCAAAATTGGTGTCTTTACCAATCTTATGTGTCACTTATTGTAAATAGCAGCAAATACTAAAGTTCCTATAGCCTAGGACCTCATAATTCGGAAATCCAGTCAGTACAGAATTCTTAAAAAAATAGTTTCAAACCCCTGGCTATCAGATATCACATACTACTCTGGTACACAGAAGTAGAGACTGGTGACAAATTTACCAAAACCAAGTCCCTGTGGAGTCACTGGTTTCAATGACTAAAAAAACACAGTGAACACCATCACTATAATTAAATCAGATGACTTCCTAACCAGCAAATGGCGCCATACTATGACACCTACACAGAATTTTGAAAAAAGCAGACCTCTTAATTCCCAATACCTTTTAAGGTTATTGGTCTGTGGTATTTCTCCAAAACAAACATGATACCATCTCAGACCACACAATTTTACCTTGAGAGAGAGGAGCAATAACGTAAGCATTACATATCTCTTTATTGCCCTGACCAAATCCAGCAAAAGGGACCTACCCTAAGTTATTCCACTTCACATGAAGCACCAATATCCAAGGAGGGCCCAGCAACTGAACCAAACAAACCACTTCTGACCAGACATCTCCATTGGAAATTAGATGAACATAATGGAAATGACACAGTGATATGATAGCAATCTCACCATATTACCAATGTAACTATAATGATTTAAGGTGCGTCTAACTTCAATGTAACAGAATAACATATAAAATATAGTAAAAGAATCTAGATAAAATCTCCATGATTATACACAGCCAATCAAAATCAAATGAGAGTACAACATTAACATGAAATGTGTGCAAGTATAAAACAAAATTGAAAACTATACCAAAAAATCCCAACTTTTTTACAATAAACAGGAAAACACAGAATTAATTCACCCAGAAGTGTATACCCCTTTACAAGCACTTTTTTTTTTCCAAAATATATTGATTCTATAGTACAACACATGATAGCTACGCATTGGAAAACGTACAAGGTCTGGATATCCTAAGTCTACACAATTTATCATCACACAAAAGCTCTCAAAATCTGCTTCAGTCCTGGTTCTTTATCTAAACCTATGGCACCACTACAGGCATTGGCTTTAAGCCCAATATACATATGAGTCTTCAACCATTTGTAAAACAGCTCTTGGAATATTAGGTGAGTAAATAATGCTACTTCTATTATATTTGTCAGATAGTGGGTACATGAAGAATTTGGAAAAAAAGATAGCGAGCTATGGGAAACTAACTAGATAAGACTTTTGAACATAACAACACAAGAATTGTTATCTTCAAATAAAGGCCTCCTCCTCCCCTTCAGCCTTTCCTCTCCATCTCCAAAAATGGTGTCTTTACCAATTCTTTGCGTTACTTATTATAAAAATCAGCAGACAGTAAAGTTCCCATAGCCTAAGACCTCATCATCCAGGAAACCAGTCAGTCCAGAATTCTTAAAAAAATAGTTTCAAATCCCTGCCTATGAGATATCACATACTACTCTGGGACAAATAAGTAGAGACTGGTGGCAAATTTAATCAAAAAACAAGTCCCTATGGAGTCACTGGCTTCAAAGACTAAAATAACATAATGAACACCATCATGTAAAATAAACTCATATGACTTCCTAACAAGCAAATGGTGCCATACCACGACACCTACATGGAATTTTGAAAAAAAAATATGTCTCTATTCCCAATACCTTCCTATGGGAAACTTACTAGATAAGACTTTTGAACATAACAACACAAGAATTGTTATCTTCAAATAAAGGCCTCCTCCTCCCCTTCAGCCTTGCCTCTCCATCTCCAAAATTGGTGTCTTTACCAATCTTATGTGTCACTTATTGTAAATAGCAGCAAATACTAAAGTTCCTATAGCCTAGGACCTCATAATTCGGAAATCCAGTCAGTACAGAATTCTTAAAAAAATAGTTTCAAACCCCTGGCTATCAGATATCACATACTACTCTGGTACACAGAAGTAGAGACTGGTGACAAATTTACCAAAACCAAGTCCCTGTGGAGTCACTGGTTTCAAAGACTAAAAAAACACAGTGAACACCATCACTATAATTAAATCAGATGACTTCCTAACCAGCAAATGGCACCATACTATGACACCTACACAGAATTTTGAAAAAAGCAGACCTCTTAATTCCCAATACCTTTTAAGGTTATTGGTCTGTGGTATTTCTCCAAAACAAACATGATACCATCTCAGACCACACAATTTTACCTTGAGAGAGAGGAGCAATAACGTAAGCATTACATATCTCTTTATTGCCCTGACCAAATCCAGCAAAAGGGACCTACCCTAAGTTATTCCACTTCACATGAAGCACCAATATCCAAGGAGGGCCCAGCAACTGAACCAAACAAACCACTTCTGACCAGACATCTCCATTGGAAATTAGATGAACATAATGGAAATGACACAGTGATATGATAGCAATCTCACCATATTACCAATGTAACTATAATGATTTAAGGTGCGTCTAACTTCAATGTAACAGAATAACATATAAAATATAGTAAAAGAATCTAGATAAAATCTCCATGATTATACACAGCCAATCAAAATCAAATGAGAGTACAACATTAACATGAAATGTGTGCAAGTATAAAACAAAATTGAAAACTATACCAAAAAATCCCAACTTTTTTACAATAAACAGGAAAACACAGAATTAATTCACCCAGAAGTGTATACCCCTTTACAAGCACTTTTTTTTTTCCAAAATATATTGATTCTATAGTACAACACATGATAGCTACGCATTGGAAAACGTACAAGGTCTGGATATCCTAAGTCTACACAATTTATCATCACACAAAAGCTCTCAAAATCTGCTTCAGTCCTGGTTCTTTATCTAAACCTATGGCACCACTACAGGCATTGGCTTTAAGCCCAATATACATATGAGTCTTCAACCATTTGTAAAACAGCTCTTGGAATATTAGGTGAGTAAATAATGCTACTTCTATTATATTTGTCAGATAGTGGGTACATGAAGAATTTGGAAAAAAAGATAGCGAGCTATGGGAAACTAACTAGATAAGACTTTTGAACATAACAACACAAGAATTGTTATCTTCAAATAAAGGCCTCCTCCTCCCCTTCAGCCTTTCCTCTCCATCTCCAAAAATGGTGTCTTTACCAATTCTTTGCGTTACTTATTATAAAAATCAGCAGACAGTAAAGTTCCCATAGCCTAAGACCTCATCATCCAGGAAACCAGTCAGTCCAGAATTCTTAAAAAAATAGTTTCAAATCCCTGCCTATGAGATATCACATACTACTCTGGGACAAATAAGTAGAGACTGGTGGCAAATTTAATCAAAAAACAAGTCCCTATGGAGTCACTGGCTTCAAAGACTAAAATAACATAATGAACACCATCATGTAAAATAAACTCATATGACTTCCTAACAAGCAAATGGTGCCATACCACGACACCTACATGGAATTTTGAAAAAAAAATATGTCTCTATTCCCAATACCTTCCTATGGGAAACTTACTAGATAAGACTTTTGAACATAACAACACAAGAATTGTTATCTTCAAATAAAGGCCTCCTCCTCCCCTTCAGCCTTGCCTCTCCATCTCCAAAATTGGTGTCTTTACCAATCTTATGTGTCACTTATTGTAAATAGCAGCAAATACTAAAGTTCCTATAGCCTAGGACCTCATAATTCGGAAATCCAGTCAGTACAGAATTCTTAAAAAAATAGTTTCAAACCCCTGGCTATCAGATATCACATACTACTCTGGTACACAGAAGTAGAGACTGGTGACAAATTTACCAAAACCAAGTCCCTGTGGAGTCACTGGTTTCAAAGACTAAAAAAACACAGTGAACACCATCACTATAATTAAATCAGATGACTTCCTAACCAGCAAATGGCACCATACTATGACACCTACACAGAATTTTGAAAAAAGCAGACCTCTTAATTCCCAATACCTTTTAAGGTTATTGGTCTGTGGTATTTCTCCAAAACAAACATGATACCATCTCAGACCACACAATTTTACCTTGAGAGAGAGGAGCAATAACGTAAGCATTACATATCTCTTTATTGCCCTGACCAAATCCAGCAAAAGGGACCTACCCTAAGTTATTCCACTTCACATGAAGCACCAATATCCAAGGAGGGCCCAGCAACTGAACCAAACAAACCACTTCTGACCAGACATCTCCATTGGAAATTAGATGAACATAATGGAAATGACACAGTGATATGATAGCAATCTCACCATATTACCAATGTAACTATAATGATTTAAGGTGCGTCTAACTTCAATGTAACAGAATAACATATAAAATATAGTAAAAGAATCTAGATAAAATCTCCATGATTATACACAGCCAATCAAAATCAAATGAGAGTACAACATTAACATGAAATGTGTGCAAGTATAAAACAAAATTGAAAACTATACCAAAAAATCCCAACTTTTTTACAATAAACAGGAAAACACAGAATTAATTCACCCAGAAGTGTATACCCCTTTACAAGCACTTTTTTTTTTCCAAAATATATTGATTCTATAGTACAACACATGATAGCTACACATTGGAAAACGTACAAGGTCTGGATATCCTAAGTCTACACAATTTATCATCACACAAAAGCTCTCAAAATCTGCTTCAGTCCTGGTTCTTTATCTAAACCTATGGCACCACTACAGGCATTGGCTTTAAGCCCAATATACATATGAGTCTTCAACCATTTGTAAAACAGCTCTTGGAATATTAGGTGAGTAAATAATGCTACTTCTATTATATTTGTCAGAATGTGGGTACATGAAGAATTTGGAAAAAAAGATAGCGAGCTATGGGAAACTAACTAGATAAGACTTTTGAACATAACAACACAAGAATTGTTATCTTCAAATAAAGGTCTCCTCCTCCCCTTCAGCCTTTCCTCTCCATCTCCAAAATTGGTGTCTTTACCAATTCTTTGCGTTACTTATTATAAAAATCAGCAGACAGTAAAGTTCCCATAGCCTAAGACCTCATCATCCAGGAAACCAGTCAGTCCAGAATTCTTAAAAAAATAGTTTCAAATCCCTGCCTATGAGATATCACATACTATTCTGGGACAAATAAGTAGAGACTGGTGGCAAATTTAATCAAAAAACAAGTCCCTATGGAGTCACTGGCTTCAAAGACTAAAATAACATAATAAACACCATCATGTAAAATAAACTCATATGACTTCCTAACAAGCAAATGGTGCCATACCACGACACCTACATGGAATTTTGAAAAAAAAATATGTCTCTATTCCCAATACCTTCCTATGGGAAACTTACTAGATAAGACTTTTGAACATAACAACACAAGAATTGTTATCTTCAAATAAAGGCATCCTCCTCCCCTTCAGCCTTGCCTCTCCATCTCCAAAATTGGTGTCTTTACCAATCTTATGTGTCACTTATTGTAAATAGCAGCAAATACTAAAGTTCCTATAGCCTAGGACCTCATAATCCGGAAATCCAGTCAGTACAGAATTCTTAAAAAAATAGTTTCAAACCCCTGGCTATCAGATATCACATACTACTCTGGTACACAGAAGTAGAGACTGGTGACAAATTTACCAAAACCAAGTACCTGTGGAGTCACTGGTTTCAAAGACTAAAAAAACACAGTGAACACCATCACTAAAATCAAATCAGATGACTTCCTAACCAGCAAATGGCGCCATACTATGACACCTACACAGAATTTTGAAAAAAGCAGACCTCTTTATTCCCAATACCTTTCAAAGTTATTGGTCTGTGGTATTTCTCCAAAACAAACCTGATACCATCTCAGACCACACAATTTTACCTTGAGAGAGAGGAGCAATAACATAAGCATTACATCTCTCTTTATTGTCCTGACCAAATCCAGCTTAAGGGACCTACCCTAAGTTTTTCCACTTCACATGAAGCACCAATAACCAAGGAGGGCCCAGCAACTGAACCAAACAAACCACTTCTGACCAGACATCTCCATTGGAAATTAGATGAACATAATGGAAATGACACAGTGATATGATAGCAATCTCACCATATTACCAATGTAACTATAATGATTTGAGGTACATCTAACTTCAATGTAACAGAATAACATATAAAATATAGTAAAATAATCTAGATAAAATCTCCATGATTATACACAGCCAATCAAAATCAAATGAGAGTACAACATTAACATGAAATGTGTGCAAGTATATAACAAAATTGAAAACTATACCAAAAAATCCCAACTTTTTTACAATAAACAGGAAAACACAGAATTAATTCACCCAGAAGTGTATACCCCTTTACAAGCACTTTTTTTTTCCAAAATGTATTGATTCTATAGTACAACACATGATAGCTACGCATTGAAAAACGTACAAGGTCTGGATATCCTAAGTCTACACAATTTATCATCACACAAAAGCTCTCAAAATCTGCTTCAGTCCTGGTTCTTTATCTAAACCTATGGCACCACTACAGGCATTGGCTTTAAGCCCAATATACATATGAGTCTCCAACCATTTGTAAAACAGCTCTTGGAATATTAGGTGAGTAAATAATGCTACTTCTATTATATTTGTCAGATAGTGGGTACATGAAGAATTTGGAAAAAAAGATAGCGAGCTATGGGAAACTTACTAGATAAGACTTTTGAACATAACAACACAAGAATTGTTATCTTCAAATAAAGGCCTCCTCCTCCCCTTCAGCCTTTCCTCTCCATCTCCAAAATTGGTGTCTTTACCAATTCTTTGCGTTACTTATTATAAAAATCAGCAGATAGTAAAGTTCCCATAGCCTAAGACCTCATCATCCAGGAAACCAGTCAGTCCAGAATTCTTAAAAAAATAGTTTCAAATCCCTGCCTATGAGATATCACTTACTACTCTGGGACAAATAAGTAGAGACTGGTGGCAAATTTAATCAAAAAACAAGTCCCTATGGAGTCTCTGGCTTCAAAGACTAAAATAACATAATGAACACCATCATGTAAAATAAACTTATATGACTTCCTAACAAGCAAATGGTGCCATACCACGACACCTATATGGAATTTTGAAAAAAAAATATGTCTCTATTCCCAATACCTTCCTATGGGAAACTTACTAGATAAGACTTTTGAACATAACAACACAAGAATTGTTATCTTCAAATAAAGGCCTCCTCCTCCCCTTCAGCCTTGCCTCTCCATCTCCAAAATTGGTGTCCTTACCAATCTTATGTGTCACTTATTGTAAATAGCAGCAAATACTAAAGTTCCTATAGCCTAGGACCTCATAATCCGGAAATCCAGTCAGTACAGAATTCTTAAAAAAAATAGTTTCAAACCCCTGGCTATCAGATATCACATACTACTCTGGTACACAGAAGTAGAGACTGGTGACAAATTTACCAAAACCAAGTCCCTGTGGAGTCACTGGTTTCAAAGACTAAAAAAACACAGTGAACACCATCACTAAAATCAAATCAGATGACTTCCTAACCAGCAAATGGCGCCATACTATGACACCTACACAGAATTTTGAATAAAGCAGACCTCTTTATTCCCAATACCTTTCAAGGTTATTGGTCTGTAGTATTTCTCCAAAACAAACATGATACCATCTCAGACCACACAATTTTACCTTGAGAGAGAGGAGCAATAACATAAGCATTACATCTCTCTTTATTGCCCTGATCAAATCCAGCTAAAGGGACCTACCCTAAGTTATTCCACTTCACATGAAGCACCAATATCCAAGGAGGGCCCAGCAACTGAACCAAACAAACCACTTCTGACCAGACATCTCCATTGGAAATTAGATGAATATAATGGAAATGACACAGTGATATGATAGCAATCTCACCATATTACCAATGTAACTATAATGATTTGAGGTACATCTAACTTCAATGTAACAGAATAACATATAAAATATAGTAAAATAATCTAGATTAACCCCTTAAGGACGCAGCCTAGTTTGGGCCTTAAGGCTCAGAGCCCATTTTTCAAATCTGACATATTTCACTTTATGTGGTAATAACGTCGGAATGCTTAAACCTACCCAAGCGATTCTGAGATTGTTTTCTCGTGACACTTTGGGCTTCATGTTCGTGGTAAAATTTGGTCGATATATTTAGTCTTTATTTGTGAAAAATTGCAAAATTTAGAGAAAATTTACAAAAAATAGCATTTTTCAGAATTTAAATGCATCTGCTTGAAAAACAGACGGTTATACCACCCAAAATAGTTACTAGTTCACATTTCCCATATGTCTACTTTAGATTGGCATCGTTTTTTGAACATTATTTTATTTTTCTTGGACGTTACAAGGCTTAGAACATAAACAGCAATTTCTCATATTCTTAAGAAAATTTCAAAAGCCTTTTTTTGAAGGTGCCAGTTCAGTTCTGAAGTGGATTTGAGGGGCCTATGTATTAGAAACCCCCATAAAACACCCCATTTTAAAAACTAGACCCCTCAAAGTATTCAAAACAGCATATAGAAAGTTTTTTAATCCTTCAGGCATTTCACAGGAATTAAAGCAAAGTGGAAATGAAATTTGCAAATTTCATTTTTTCTGCTGAATTTCAATTTTATTCAATTTTTTTTTAGTAACAGAGAAGGTTTTACCAGAGAAACACTACTAAATATGTATTGTCCAGATTCTGCAGTTTTTAGAAATGTCCCACATGTGGCCCTACTGCGCTCGTGGACTAAAACACAAGCCCTAGAAGCAAAGAAGCACCTAGTGCATTTTGAGGCCTCTTTTTTATTAGAATATATTTTAGGCAGCATGCCAGGTTTGAAGAGGCGTTGAGGTATCAAAACAATGGAAACCCACCAGAAGTGACCCCATTTTGGAAATTACACCCCTCAAGGAATTCATTTATGGTTTTTGTTATCATTTTGACCGCACAGTTTTTTCACAGCACCTATTTGAATTGGGCTGTGAAATGAAAAAAATGATATTTTTTCCAATAAAATGTCATTTTTGATCAAATTTTCTTATTTTCACAGGGAACAACATACCCCATTTTGTTGCCCAATTTGTCCTTAGTGCGGCAATACCCCATTTGTGGTGATAAACTGGCATTTGGGCCCATGGGAGGGCTCAGAAGGAAAGGAGCGCTATGTGTTTGTTGGAGTCCAGATTTTGCTGGATTGGTTTTCGGGTGCCATGTCGCATTTGCAGAGCCCCAGAGGTATCAAAGCAATGGAAACCCACCAGAAGTGACCCCATTTTGGAAACTACACCCCTCAAGGAATTCATTTATGGTTTTTGTTATCATTTTGACCGCACAGGTTTTTCACAGCACCTATTTGAATTGGGCTGTGAAATGAAAAAAATTATATTTTTTCCAATAAGATGTCATTTTTGATCAAAATTTCTTATTTTCACAGGGAACAACATACCCCATTTTGTTGCCCAATTTGTCCTTAGTGCGGCAATACCCCATTTGTGGTGATAAACTGCCGTTTGGGCCCATGGGAGGGCTCAGACGGAAAGGAGCGCTATGTGTTTGTTGGAGTCCAGATTTTGCTGGATTGGTTTTCGGGTGCCATGTTGCATTTGCAGAGCCCCAGAGGTATCAAAGCAATGGAAACCCACCAGAAGTGACCCCATTTTGGAAACTACACCCCTCAAGGAATTCATTTATGGTTTTTGTTATCATTTTGACCGCACAGGTTTTTCACAGCACCTATTTGAATTGGGCTGTGAAATGAAAAAAATGATATTTTTTCCAATAAGATGTCATTTTTGATCAAAATTTCTTATTTTCACAAGGAACAACATACCCCATTTTGTTGCCCAATTTGTCCTTAGTGCGGCAATACCCCATTTGTGGTGATAAACTGCCGTTTGGGCCCATGGGAGGGCTCAGACGGAAAGGAGCGCTATGTGTTTGTTGGAGTCCAGATTTTGCTGGATTGGTTTTCGGGTGCCATGTTGCATTTGCAGAGCCCCAGAGGTATCAAAGCAATGGAAACCCACCAGAAGTGACCCCATTTTGGAAACTACACCCCTCAAGGAATTCATTTATGGTTTTTGTTATCATTTTGACCGCACAGTTTTTTCACAGCACCTATTTGAATTGGGCTGTGAAATGAAAAAAATGATATTTTTTCCAATAAGATGTCATTTTTGATCAAAATTTCTTATTTTCACAAGGAACAACATACCCCATTTTGTTGCCCAATTTGTCCTTAGTGCGGCAATACCCCATTTGTGGTGATAAACTGCCCTTTGGGCCCATGGGAGGGCTCAGAAGGAAAGGACCACCATTTGGCCTACTGGAGCTTTTCTGGTGCTAAGTCATGTGTGCAGAAGCCCCTGAGGTACCAGTACAGTTGAAACCCCCGAGAAGTGACCCCATTTTAAAAACTACACCCCTTAAGACATTCATCTAGAGGTGTAGTGAGCATTTTGACCCCACAGGTACTGTGTAAAAGATAATGCGCAGCAGATGGTGCAGTGTGAGATTTGCAATTTTATATATGTATATGCCATTTCAGTGTCCAATATAGTGTGCCCAGCATGCGCCACCGGAGATATACACCCCTTAAATTGTAATGTGGGTTCTCCTGGGTACGACAATACCCTACATGTGGCTGTTATCAGCTGCCTGGGCATACGGCAGGGCTCAGAAGGGAAAGATGAGGGGGGTAAGCTGTGCGGAGTGCATCAGGGTAAATTAAAAATCAAGGGATGTATGATACATTTTAAAACAATCTTTTATACAGAGCCCTGGTTTTTCGGGACACGTGTCACATTGGTATATTGTGTTCTTCCTTATCCCCCTCTTATAGCAGACTCTGCACCTCTTTTGACTCTTTCCCTTTCCACCGGTTTGGGGACCTTCTCCTGGAAAGTGTTGCCCTGGTACGATGCGTGTGGCCTCGCTTCCAGAAGTACTGGGTGCCCCCCCTTCCTGGTCCCTAAAGATTAGATCTTGAAATTCCAGGAAAGTTCCCCTCTGGCCTGCACATCGACGTAGCACATACGCATTGTACAAAGCCATCTTTATGATGTGCCCGGCCAGCTTCTTATACCACACCGCATGGCGCTGTAGGGCTTCAGGACTTGATTTGACAAGTCCATCCCTCCCATGTACCTATTGTAGTCCAGGATGCAGTCTGGTTTGGGGGTGGCCTTTCCTTCATATATCCTAAACCTGTAGGTATACCCTGATGCACTCTCGCACAGCTTATACATCTTCACGCCATACCTTGCCCTCTTACCCGGCAGGTACTGGCGGAATTGAACCCTCCCTTTAAAATGTACCAGGGACTCATCAATAGAAAAACACTTCTCGGGGGTGTATGCTTGGGAAAACCGGGCACTGGAACGGTCTAATAGGGGTCTCCGTTTATACAAACGGTCAAAACTGGGGTCATCTCGGAGTGGGCACGGCTCATTATCAGTATAATGTAAGAAGCGAAGTATTGCCTCATTTATTTATTTTTTTAGGTTCCAGTTCATTTCTGAAGTTGCTTTGAGGGGCCCATATATTAGAAACCCCTATCAAATACCCCATTTTAGAAACTAGACCCCTCAAAGTATTCACAACAGCATTTAGAAAGTTTATGAACCCTTTAGGTGTTTCACAGAAATTTGGAGCAAAGTAGAGGTGAAATTTACTCTTTTTATACCATTTTTTTTATAACACAAAAGGATTTATCAGAGAAACGCAACTCAATACTTATTGCCCAGATTCTGCAGTTTAGAGAAATATCCCACATGTTGCCCTCGGGCGGTAATGGACTGAAGCACCGGCCTCCGAAGCAAAGGAGCACCTAGCGGATTTTGAGCCCTCTTTTTTATTAGGCACCATGTCCGGTTTGAAGAGGTCTTGTGGTGCCAAAACATTGGAAACCCCCCAAAAGTGACCCCAATTTGGAAACTAGACCCCTTGAGGAATCCATTGTAGTTTTCATGGGGTGCATGCGGCTTTTTGATCAGTTTTTATTCCATTTTTAGGTGGCGTGGTGACTAAAAAACAGCAATTCTACTATTGTTTTTGTATACTTTTTTTTTTACAGCGTTCACCGTGCGCTATAAATGATATATTAACTTTATTCTGCGGGGCGATACGATCACGGCGATACCAGATGTTTATAGGTTTTTTTTATGTCTTATGGCGTTTGCACAATAAAATACGTTTTGTAAACAATCATTCACTTTTTGTGTTACCTTATTCTAAGAGCCAGAACGTTTTTATTTTTCAATCAATAAAGCCGTGCGAGGACTTATTTTTTGCGTAACGAACTGTATTTTCCATCAGTACCATTTTTAGGTACATGCGACTTTTTGATCTCTTTTTATTCCATTTTTTGGGAGGTGAAGTGACCAAACAATTGTGATTGTGGTACGGTTTATTAACCCCTTAAGGACGCAGCCTAGTTTGGGCCTTAAGGCTCAGAGCCCATTTTTCAAATCTGACATATTTCACTTTATGTGGTAATAACGTCGGAATGCTTAAACCTATCCAAGCGATTCTGAGATTGTTTTCTCGTGACACTTTGGGCTTCATGTTCGTGGTAAAATTTGGTCGATATATTCAGTCTTTATTTGTGAAAAATTGCAAAATTTAGAGAAAATTTACAAAAAATAGCATTTTTCAGAATTTAAATGCATCTGCTTGAAAAACAGACGGTTATACCACCCAAAATAGTTACTAGTTCACATTTCCCATATGTCTACTTTTGATTGGCATCGTTTTTTGAACATTCTTTTATTTTTCTTGGACGTTACAAGGCTTAGAACATAAACAGCAATTTCTCATATTCTTAAGAAAATTTCAAAAGCCTTTTTTTGAAGGTGCCAGTTCAGTTCTGAAGTGGATTTGAGGGGACTATGTGTTAGAAACCCCCATAAAACACCCCATTTTAAAAACTAGACCCCTCAAAGTATTCAAAACAGCATATAGAAAGTTTTTTAACCCTTCAGGCATTTCACAGGAATTAAAGCAAAGTGGAAACTAAATTTGCAAATTTCATTTTTTCTGCTGAATTTCAATTTTATTCAATTTTTTTTTAGTAACAGAGAAGGTTTTACCAGAGAAACACTACTAAATATGTATTGTCCAGATTCTGCAGTTTTTAGAAATGTCCCACATGTGGCCCTACTGCGCTCGTGGACTAAAACACAAGCCCTAGAAGCAAAGAAGCACCTAGTGCATTTTGAGGCCTCTTTTTTATTAGAATATATTTTAGGCAGCATGCCAGGTTTGAAGAGGCGTTGAGGTATCAAAACAATGGAAACCCACCAGAAGTGACCCCATTTTGGAAATTACACCCCTCAAGGAATTCATTTATGGTTTTTGTTATCATTTTGACCGCACAGTTTTTTCACAGCACCTATTTGAATTGGGCTGTGAAATGAAAAAAATGATATTTTTTCCAATAAAATGTAATTTTTGATCAAATTTTCTTATTTTCACAGGGAACAACATACCCCATTTTGTTGCCCAATTTGTCCTTAGTGCGGCAATACCCCATTTGTGGTGATAAACTGCCGTTTGGGCCCATGGGAGGGCTCAGAAGGAAAGGAGCGCTATGTGTTTGTTGGAGTCCAGATTTTGCTGGATTGGTTTTCGGGTGCCATGTCGCATTTGCAGAGCCCCAGAGGTATCAAAGCAATGGAAACCCACCAGAAGTGACCCCATTTTGGAAACTACACCCCTCAAGGAATTCATTTATGGTTTTTGTTATCATTTTGACCGCACAGGTTTTTCACAGCACCTATTTGAATTGGGCTGTGAAATGAAAAAAATTATATTTTTTCCAATAAGATGTCATTTTTGATCAAAATTTCTTATTTTCACAGGGAACAACATACCCCATTTTGTTGCCCAATTTGTCCTTAGTGCGGCAATACCCCATTTGTGGTGATAAACTGCCGTTTGGGCCCATGGGAGGGCTCAGACGGAAAGGAGCGCTATGTGTTTGTTGGAGTCCAGATTTTGCTGGATTGGTTTTCGGGTGCCATGTTGCATTTGCAGAGCCCCAGAGGTATCAAAGCAATGGAAACCCACCAGAAGTGACCCCATTTTGGAAACTACACCCCTCAAGGAATTCATTTATGGTTTTTGTTATCATTTTGACCGCACAGTTTTTTCACAGCACCTATTTGAATTGGGCTGTGAAATGAAAAAAATGATATTTTTTCCAATAAGATGTCATTTTTGATCAAAATTTCTTATTTTCACAAGGAACAACATACCCCATTTTGTTGCCCAATTTGTCCTTAGTGCGGCAATACCCCATTTGTGGTGATAAACTGCCCTTTGGGCCCATGGGAGGGCTCAGAAGGAAAGGACCACCATTTGGCCTACTGGAGCTTTTCTGGTGCTAAGTCATGTGTGCAGAAGCCCCTGAGGTACCAGTACAGTTGAAACCCCCGAGAAGTGACCCCATTTTAAAAACTACACCCCTTAAGACATTCATCTAGAGGTGTAGTGAGCATTTTGACCCCACAGGTACTGTGTAAAAGATAATGCGCAGCAGATGGTGCAGTGTGAGATTTGCAATTTTATATATGTATATGCCATTTCAGTGTCCAATATAGTGTGCCCAGCATGCGCCACCGGAGATATACACCCCTTAAATTGTAATGTGGGTTCTCCTGGGTACGACAATACCCTACATGTGGCTGTTATCAGCTGCCTGGGCATACAGCAGGGCTCAGAAGGGAAAGATGAGGGGGGTAAGCTGTGCGGAGTGCATCAGGGTAAATTGAAAATCAAGGGATGTATGATACATTTTAAAACAATCTTTTATACAGAGCCCTGGTTTTTCGGGACACGTGTCACATTGGTATATTGTGTTCTTCCTTATCCCCCTCTTATAGCAGACTCTGCACCTCTTTTGACTCTTTCCCTTTCCACCGGTTTGGGGACCTTCTCCTGGAAAGTGTTGCCCTGGTACGATGCGCCCCCCCTTCCTGGTCCCTAAAGATTAGATCTTGAAATTCCAGGAAAGTTCCCCTCTGGCCTGCACATCGACGTAGCACATACGCATTGTACAAAGCCATCTGTATGATGTGCCCGGCCAGCTTCTTATACCTCACCGCATGGCGCTGTAGGGCTTCAGGACTTGATTTGACAAGTCCATCCCTCCCATGTACCTATTGTAGTCCAGGATGCAGTCTGGTTTGGGGGTGGCCTTTCCTTCATATATCCTAAACCTGTAGGTATACCCTGATGCACTCTCACACAGCTTATACATCTTCACGCCATACCTTGCCCTCTTACCTGGCAGGTACTGGCGGAATTGAACCCTCCCTTTAAAATGTACCAGGGACTCATCAATAGAAAAACACTTCTCGGGGGTGTATGCTTGGGAAAACCGGGCACTGGAACGGTCTAATAGGGGTCTCCGTTTATACAAACGGTCAAAACTGGGGTCATCTCGGAGTGGGCACGGCTCATTATCAGTATAATGTAAGAAGCGAAGTATTGCCTCATTTATTTATTTTTTTAGGTTCCAGTTCATTTCTGAAGTTGCTTTGAGGGGACTATATATTAGAAACCCCTATTAAACACCCCATTTTAGAAACTAGACCCCTCAAAGTATTCACAACAGCATTTAGAAAGTTTATGAACCCTTTAGGTGTTTCACAGAAATTTAGAGCAAAGTAGAGGTGACATTTACTCTTTTTATACCATTTTTTTTATAACACAAAAGGATTTATCAGAGAAACGCAACTCAATATTTATTACCCAGATTCTGCAGTTTTGAGAAATATCCCACATGTGGCCCTAGTGCGGTAATGGACTGAAGCACCGGCCTCCGAAGCAAAGGAGCACCTAGCGGATTTTGAGCCCTCTTTTTTATTAGGCACCATGTCCGGTTTGAAGAGGTCTTGTGGTGCCAAAACATTGGAAACCCCCCAAAAGTGACCCCAATTTGGAAACTAGACCCCTTGAGGAATCCATTGTAGTTTTCATGGGGTGCATGCGGCTTTTTGATCAGTTTTTATTCCATTTTTAGGTGGCGTGGTGACTAATAAACAGCAATTGTACTATTGTTTTTGTATACTTTTTTTTTTACAGCGTTCACCGTGCGCTATAAATGATATATTAACTTTATTCTGCGGGGCGATACGATCACGGCGATACCAGATGTTTATAGTTTTTTTTTATGTCTTATGGCGTTTGCACAATAAAGTACGTTTTGTAAACAATCATTCACTTTTTGTGTTACCTTATTCTAAGAGCCATAACGTTTTTATTTTTCAATCAATAAAGCCGTGCGAGGACTTATTTTTTGCGTAACGAACTGTATTTTCCATCAGTACCATTTTTAGGTACATGCGACTTTTTGATCTCTTTTTATTCCATTTTTTGGGAGGTGAAGTGACCAAACAATTGTGATTGTGGTACGGTTTATTAATATTTTTTTTTACGGCGTTCACCGTGCGGGATAAATAACAAAATAATTTTGTAGTTCAGGCCGTTACGGACGCGGCGATACCAATTATGTATAGTTTATTTGTTTGTTTATATATTTTTATTAATAATAAAGGACTGATAAGGGAAAAAGTGGGACTTTTACTTTTATTACTTTTAAAACTTTTATTTTCTTATTTTTACACATCTTTTTTTAACTTTTTTTTTACTTTATTACTTTGTCCCACTAGGGGACATGAGGGCAGGAGGCCCTGATCGCTATTCTAATACACTGCACTACATGCGTAGTGCAGTGTATTAGAACTGTCAGCTACTCACTGACAGCAAGCATAGTGGGTCCTGACGTTGTCAGGACCCACTAGGCTTCCGTCTATGGCATAGCCGGACGCCATTGTTTGGTGTCCGGTTGCCATAGTCACCATCGCCGGCCGCTATCGCGTAGCAGGCCGGCGATGGCAGCTTAACCCCTAAAAAGCCGCGATCTCTATAGAACGCGGCTTTTAAGGGGTTAATCAGCGGGGACACAGCGATCGGTCCCCGCTGTAGGAGCTGTGACAGCTGCTGAACAAGACAGCAGCGTCACAGCTCCTGTATGTGTCGGGAGGACGGCCGAAACGGCCGTTACTCCCGAGACGTACTATTACGGCATGGAGCGCGAACGATACAGCTGCCATGACGTAATAGTACGTCAAGGAGCGGGAAGGGGTTAATATTTTTTTTTACGGCGTTCACCGTGCGGGATAAATAACAAAATAATTTTGTAGTTCAGGCCGTTACGGACGCGGCGATACCAATTATGTATAGTTTATTTGTTTGTTTATATATTTTTATTAATAATAAAGGACTGATAAGGGAAAAAGTGGGACTTTTACTTTTATTACTTTTAAAACTTTTATTTTCTTATTTTTACACATCTTTTTTTAACTTTTTTTTTACTTTATTACTTTGTCCCACTAGGGGACTTGAGGGCAGGAGGCCCTGATCGCTATTCTAATACACTGCACTACATGCGTAGTGCAGTGTATTAGAACTGTCAGCTACTCACTGACAGCAAGCATAGTGGGTCCTGACGTTGTCAGGACCCACTAGGCTTCCGTCTATGGCATAGCCGGACGCCATTGTTTGGTGTCCGGTTGCCATAGTCACCATCGCCGGCCGCTATCGCGTAGCAGGCCGGCGATGGCAGCTTAACCCCTAAAAAGCCGCGATCTCTATAGAACGCGGCTTTTAAGGGGTTAATCAGCGGGGACACAGCGATCGGTCCCCGCTGTAGGAGCTGTGACAGCTGCTGAACAAGACAGCAGCGTCACAGCTCCTGTATGTGTCGGGAGGACGGCCGAAACGGCCGTTACTCCCGAGACGTACTATTACGGCATGGAGCGCGAACGATACAGCTGCCATGACGTAATAGTACGTCAAGGAGCGGGAAGGGGTTAAATCTCCATGATTATACACAGCCAATCAAAATCAAATGAGAGTACAACATTAACATGAAATGTGTGCAAGTATATAACAAAATTGAAAACTATACCAAAAAATCCCAACTTTTTTACAATAAACAGGAAAACACAGAATTAATTCACCCAGAAGTGTATACCCATTTACAAGCACTTTTTTTTTTACAAAATGTATTGATTCTATAGTACAACACATGATAGCTACGCATTGGAAAACGTACAAGGTCTGGATATCCTAAGTCTACACAATTTATCATCACACAAAAGCTCTCAAAATCTGCTTCAGTCATGGTTCTTTATCTAAACCTATGGCACCACTACAGGCATTGGCTATAAGCCCAATATACATATGAGTCTCCAACCATTTGTAAAACAGCTCTTGGAATATTAGGTGAGTAAATAATGCTACTTCTATTATATTTGTCAGATAGTGGGTACATGAAGAATTTGGAAAAAAAGATAGCGAGCTATGGGAAACTTACTAGATAAGACTTTTGAACATAACAACACAAGAATTGTTATCTTCAAATAAAGGCCTCCTCCTCCCCATCAGCCTTTCCTCTCCATCTCCAAAATTGGTGTCTTTACCAATTCTTTGCGTTACTTATTATAAAAATCAGCAGACAGTAAAGTTCCCATAGCCTAAGACCTCATCATCCAGGAAACCAGTCAGTCCAGAATTCTTAAAAAAATAGTTTCAAATCCCTGCCTATGAGATATCACATACTACTCTGGGACAAATAAGTAGAGACTGGTGGCAAATTTAATCAAAAAACAAGTCCCTATGGAGTCACTGGCTTCAAAGACTAAAATAACATAATGAACACAATCATGTAAAATAAACTTATATGACTTCCTAACAAGCAAATGGTGCCATACCATGACACCTACATGGAATTTTGAAAAAAAAAAGATGTCTCCATTCCCAATACCTTCCTATGGGAAACTTACTAGATAAGACTTTTGAACATAACAACACAAGAATTGTTATGTTCAAATAAAGGCCTCCTCCTCCCCTTCAGCCTTTCCTCTCCATCTCCAAAATTGGTGTCTTTACCAATCTTTTGTGTCACTTATTGTAAATAGCAGCAAATACTAAAGTTCCTATAGCCTAGGACCTCATAATCCGGAAATCCAGTCAGTACAGAATTCTTAAAAAAATAGTTTCAAACCCCTGGCTATCAGATATCACATACTACTCTGGTACACAGAAGTAGAGACTGGTGACAAATTTACCAAAACCAAGTCCCTGTGGAGTCACTGGTTTCAAAGACTAAAAAAACACAGTGAACACCATCACTAAAATCAAATCAGGTGACTTCCTAACCAGCAAATGGCGCCATACTATGACACCTACACAGAATTTTGAAAAAAGCAGACCTCTTTATTCCCAATACCTTTAAGGTTATTGGTCTGTGGTATTTCTACAAAACAAACCTGATACCATCTCAGACCACACAATTTTACCTTGAGAGAGAGGAGCAATAACATAAGCATTACATCTCTCTTTATTGCCCTGATCAAATCCAGCTAAAGGGACCTACCCTAAGTTATTCCACTTCACATGAAGCACCAATATCCAAGGAGGGCCCAGCAACTGAACCAAACAAACCACTTCTGACCAGACATCTGCATTGGAAATTAGATGAACATAATGGAAATGACACAGTGATATGATAGCAATCTCACCATATTACCAATGTAACTATAATGATTTGAGGTACATCTAACTTCAATGTAACAGAATAACATATAAAATATAGTAAAAGAATCTAGATAAAATCTCCATGATTATACACAGCCAATCAAAATCAAATGAGAGTACAACATTATCATGAAATGTGTGCAAGTATAAAACAGAATTGAAAACGATACCAAAAAATCCCAACTTTTTTACAGTAAACAGGAAAACACAGAATTAATTCACCCAGAAGTGTATACCCCTTTACAAGCACTTTTTTTTTTACAAAATGTATTGATTCTATAGTACAACACATGATAGCTACGCATTGGAAAACGTACAAGGTCTGGATATCCTAAGTCTACACAATTTATCATCACACAAAAGCTCTCAAAATCTGCTTCAGTCCTGGTTCTTTATCTAAACCTATGGCACCACTACAGGCATTGGCTTTAAGCCCAATATACATATGAGTCTCCAACCATTTGTAAAACAGCTCTTGGTATATTAGGTGAGTAAATAATGCTACTTCTATTATATTTGTCAGATAGTGGGTACATGAAGAATTTGGAAAAAAAGATAGCGAGCTATGGGAAACTTACTAGATAAGACTTTTGAACATAACAACACAAGAATTGTTATCTTCAAATAAAGGCCTCCTCCTCCCCTTCAGCCTTTCCTCTCCATCTCCAAAATTGGTGTCTTTACCAATTCTTTGCGTTACTTATTATAAAAATCAGCAGACAGTAAAGTTCCCATAGCCTAAGACCTCATCATCCAGGAAACCAGTCAGTCCAGAATTCTTAAAAAAATAGTTTCAAATCCCTGCCTATGAGATATCACATACTACTCTGGGAAAAATAAGTAGAGACTGGTGGCAAATTTAATCAAAAAACAAGTCCCTATGGAGTCACTGGCTTCAAAGACTAAAATAACATAATGAACACAATCATGTAAAATAAACTCATATGACTTCCTAACAAGCAAATGGTGCCATACCATGACACCTACATGGAATTTTGAAAAAAAAGTATGTCTCCATTCCCAATACCTTCCTATGGGAAACTTACTAGATAAGACTTTTGAACATAACAACACAAGAATTGTTATGTTCAAATAAAGGCCTCCTCCTCCCCTTCAGCCTTTCCTCTCCATCTCCAAAATTGGTGTCTTTACCAATCTTTTGCGTCACTTATTGTAAATAGCAGCAAATACTAAAGTTCCTATAGCCTAGGACCTCATAATGCGGAAATCCAGTCAGTACAGAATTCTTAAAAAAATAGTTTCAAACCCCTGGCTATCAGATATCACATACTACTCTGGTACACAGAAGTAGAGACTGGTGACAAATTTACCAAAACCAAGTCCCTGTGGAGTCACTGGTTTCAAAGACTAAAAAAACACAGTGAACACCATCACTAAAATCAAATCAGGTGACTTCCTAACCAGCAAATGGCGCCATACTATGACACCTACACAGAATTTTGAAAAAAGCAGACCTCTTTATTCCCAATACCTTTAAGGTTATTGGTCTGTGGTATTTCTACAAAACAAACCTGATACCATCTCAGACCACACAATTTTACCTTGAGAGAGAGGAGCAATAACATAAGCATTACATCTCTCTTTATTGCCCTCACCAAATCCAGCTAAAGGGACCTACCCTAAGTTATTCCACTTCACATGAAGCACCAATATCCAAGGAGGGCCCAGCAACTGAACCAAACAAACCACTTCTGACCAGACATCTCCATTGGAAATTAGATGAATATAATGGAAATGACACAGTGATATGATAGCAATCTCACCATATTACCAATGTAACTATAATGATTTGAGGTACATCTAACTTCAATGTAACAGAATAACATATAAAATATAGTAAAATAATCTAGATAAAATCTCCATGATTATACACAGCCAATCAAAATCAAATGAGAGTACAACATTAACATGAAATGTGTGCAAGTATATAACAAAATTGAAAACTATACCAAAAAATCCCAACTTTTTTACAATAAACAGGAAAACACAGAATTAATTCACCCAGAAGTGTATACCCCTTTACAAGCACTTTTTTTTTCCAAAATGTATTGATTCTATAGTACAACACATGATAGCTACGCATTGAAAAACGTACAAGGTCTGGATATCGTAAGTCTACACAATTTATCATCACACAAAAGCTCTCAAAATCTGCTTCAGTCCTGGTTCTTTATCTAAACCTATGGCACCACTACAGGCATTGGCTTTAAGCCCAATATACATATGAGTCTCCCACCATTTGTAAAACAGCTCTTGGAATATTAGGTGAGTAAATAATGCTACTTCTATTATATTTGTCAGATAGTGGGTACATGAAGAATTTGGAAAAAAAGATAGCGAGCTATGGGAAACTTACTAGATAAGACTTTTGAACATAACAACACAAGAATTGTTATCTTCAAATAAAGGCCTCCTCCTCCCCTTCAGCCTTTCCTTGCCATCTCCAAAATTGGTGTCTTTACCAATTCTTTGCGTTACTTATTATAAAAATCAGCAGACAGTAAAGTTCCCATAGCCTAAGACCTCATCATCCAGGAAACCAGTCAGTCCAGAATTCTTAAAAAAATAGTTTCAAATCCCTGCCTTTGAGATATCACATACTACTCTGGGACAAATAAGTAGAGACTGGTGGCAAATTTAATCAAAAAACAAGTCCCTATGGAGTCACTGGCTTCAAAGACTAAAATAACATAATGAACACAATCATGTAAAATAAACTCATATGACTTCCTAACAAGCAAATGGTGCCATACCATGACACCTACATGGAATTTTGAAAAAAAAAATATGTCTCCATTCCCAATACCTTCCTATGGGAAACTTACTAGATAAGACTTTTGAACATAACAACACAAGAATTGTTATGTTCAAATAAAGGCCTCCTCCTACCCTTCAGCCTTTCCTCTCCATCTCCAAAATTGGTGTCTTTACCAATCTTTTGTGTCACTTATTGTAAATAGCAGCAAATACTAAAGTTCCTATAGCCTAGGACCTCATAATCCGGAAATCCAGTCAGTACAGAATTCTTAAAAAAATAGTTTCAAACCCCTGGCTATCAGATATCACATACTACTCTGGTACACAGAAGTAGAGACTGGTGACAAATTTACCAAAACCAAGTCCCTGTGGAGTCACTGGTTTCAAAGACTAAAAAAACACAGTGAACACCATCACTAAAATCAAATCAGGTGACTTCCTAACCAGCAAATGGCGCCATACTATGACACCTACACAGAATTTTGAAAAAAGCAGACCTCTTTATTCCCAATACCTTTAAGGTTATTGGTCTGTGGTATTTCTACAAAACAAACCTGATACCATCTCAGACCACACAATTTTACCTTGAGAGAGAGGAGCAATAACATAAGCATTACATCTCTCTTTATTGCCCTGATCAAATCCAGCTAAAGGGACCTACCCTAAGTTATTCCACTTCACATGAAGCACCAATATCCAAGGAGGGCCCAGCAACTGAACCAAACAAACCACTTCTGACCAGACATCTGCATTGGAAATTAGATGAACATAATGGAAATGACACAGTGATATGATAGCAATCTCACCATATTACCAATGTAACTATAATGATTTGAGGTACATCTAACTTCAATGTAACAGAATAACATATAAAATATAGTAAAAGAATCTAGATAAAATCTCCATGATTATACACAGCCAATCAAAATCAAATGAGAGTACAACATTATCATGAAATGTGTGCAAGTATAAAACAGAATTGAAAACGATACCAAAAAATCCCAACTTTTTTACAGTAAACAGGAAAACACAGAATTAATTCACCCAGAAGTGTATACCCCTTTACAAGCACTTTTTTTTTTACAAAATGTATTGATTCTATAGTACAACACATGATAGCTACGCATTGGAAAACGTACAAGGTCTGGATATCCTAAGTCTACACAATTTATCATCACACAAAAGCTCTCAAAATCTGCTTCAGTCCTGGTTCTTTATCTAAACCTATGGCACCACTACAGGCATTGGCTTTAAGCCCAATATACATATGAGTCTCCAACCATTTGTAAAACAGCTCTTGGTATATTAGGTGAGTAAATAATGCTACTTCTATTATATTTGTCAGATAGTGGGTACATGAAGAATTTGGAAAAAAAGATAGCGAGCTATGGGAAACTTACTAGATAAGACTTTTGAACATAACAACACAAGAATTGTTATCTTCAAATAAAGGCCTCCTCCTCCCCTTCAGCCTTTCCTCTCAATCTCCAAAATTGGTGTCTTTACCAATTCTTTGCGTTAGTTATTATAAAAATCAGCAGACAGTAAAGTTCCCATAGCCTAAGACCTCATCATCCAGGAAACCAGTCAGTCCAGAATTCTTAAAAAAATTGTTTCAAATCCCTGCCTATGAGATATCACATACTACTCTGGGACAAATTAGTAGAGACTGGTGGCAAATTGAATCAAAAATCAAGTCCCTATGGAGTCACTGGCTTCAAAAACTAAAATAACATAATGAACACCATCATGTAAAATAAACTCATATGACTTCCTAACAAGCAAATGGTGCCATACCATGACACCTACATGGAATTTTGAAAAAAAAATATGTCTCCATTCCCAATACCTTCCTATGGGAAACTTACTAGATAAGACTTTTGAACATAACAACACAAGAATTGTTGTGTTCAAATAAAGGCCTCCTCCTCCCCTTCAGCCTTTCCTCTCCATCTCCAAAATTGGTGTCTTTACCAATCTTTTGTGTCACTTATTGTAAATAGCAGCAAATACTAAAGTTCCTATAGCCTAGGACCTCCTAATCCGGAAATCCAGTCAGTACAGAATTCTTAAAAAAATAGTTTCAAACACCTGGCTATCAGAAATCACATACTACTCTGGTACACAGAAGTAGAGACTGGCGACAAATTTACCAAAACCAAGTCCCTGTGGAGTCACTGGTTTCAAAGACTAAAAAAACACAGTGAACACCTTCACTAAAATCAAATCAGATGACTTCCTAACCAGCAAATGGCGCCATACTATGACACCTACACAGAATTTTGAAAAAAGCAGACCTCTTTATTCCCAATACCTTTCAAGGTTATTGGTCTGTGGTATTTCTCCAAAACAAACCTGATACCATCTCAGACCACACAATTTTACCTTGAGAGAGAGGAACAATAACATAAGCATTACATCTCCTCTTTACTGCCCTGACCAAATCCAGCTAAAGGGACCTACCCTAAGTTATTCCACTTCACATGAAGCACCAATATCCAAGGAGGGCCCAGCAACTGAACCAAACAAACCACTTCTGACCAGACATCTCCATTGGAAATTAGATGAACATAATGGAAATGACACAGTGATATGATAGCAATCTCACCATATTACCAATGTAACTATAATGATTTGAGGTACATCTAACTTCAATGTAACAGAATAACATATAAAATATAGTAAAATAATCTAGATAAAATCTCCATGATTATACACAGCCGATCAAAATCAAATGAGAGTACAACATTAACATGAAATGTGTGCAAGTATAAAACAAAATTGAAAACTATACCAAAAAATCCCAACTTTTTTACAGTAAACAGGAAAACACAGAATTAATTCACCCAGAAGTGTATACCCCTTTACAAGCACTTTTTTTTACAAAATGTATTGATTCTATAGTACAACACATGATAGCTACGCATTGGAAAACGTACAAGGTCTGGATATCCTAAGTCTACACAATTTATCATCACACAAAAGCTCTCAAAATCTGCTTCAGTCCTGGTTCTTTATCTAAACCTATGGCACCACTACAGGCATTGGCTTTAAGCCCAATATACATATGAGTCTCCAACCATTTGTAAAACAGCTCTTGGAATATTAGGTGAGTAAATAATGCTACTTCTATTATATTTGTCAGATAGTGGGTACATGAAGAATTTGGAAAAAAAGATAGCGAGCTATGGGAAACTTACTAGATAAGACTTTTGAACATAACAACACAAGAATTGTTATCTTGAAATAAAGGCCTCCTCCTCCCCTTCAGCCTTTCCTCTCCATCTCCAAAATTGGTGTCTTTAACAATTCTTTGCCTTACTTATTATAAAAATCAGCAGACAGTAAAGTTCCCATAGCCTAAGACCTCATTATCCAGGAAACCAGTCAGTCCAGAATTCTTAAAAAAATAGTTTCAAATCCCTGCCTATGAGATATCACATACTACTCTGGGACAAATTAGTAGAGACTGGTGGTAAATTTAATCAAAAATCAAGTCCCTATGGAGTCACTGGCTTCAAAAACTAAAATAACATAATGAACACCATCATGTAAAATAAACTCATATGACTTCCTAACAAGCAAATGGTGCCATACCATGACACCTACATGGAATTTTGAAAAATAAATATGTCTCCATTCCCAATACCTTCCTATGGGAAACTTACTAGATAAGACTTTTGAACATAACAACAAAAGAATTGTTGTGTTCAAATAAAGGCCTCCTCCTCCCCTTCAGCCTTTCCTCTCCATCTCCAAAATTGGTGTCTTTACCAATCTTTTGTGTCACTTATTGTAAATAGCAGCAAATACTAAAGTTCCTATAGCCTAGGACCTCATAATCCGGAAATCCAGTCAGTACAGAATTCTTAAAAAAATAGTTTTAAACCCCTGGCTATCAGAAATCACATACTACTCTGGTACACAGAAGTAGAGACTGGCGACAAATTTACCAAAACCAAGTCCCTGTGGAGTCACTGGTTTCAAAGACTAAAAAAACACAGTGAACACCATCACTAAAATCAAATCAGATGACTTCCTAACCAGCAAATGGCGCCATACTATGACACCTACACAGAATTTTGAAAAAAGCAGACCTCTTTATTTCCAATACCTTTCAAGGTTATTGGTCTGTGGTATTTCTCCAAAACAAACATGATACCATCTCAGACCACACAATTTTACCTTGAGAGAGAGGAGCAATAACATAAGCATTACATCTCTCTTTATTGCACTGACCAAATCCAGCTAAAGGGACCTACCCTAAGTTATTCCACTTCACATGAAGCACCAATATCCAAGGAGGGCCCAGCAACTGAACCAAACAAACCACTTCTGACCAGACATCTCCATTGGAAATTAGATAAACATAATGGAAATGACACAGTGATATGATAGCAATCTCACCATATTAGCAATGTAACTATAATGATTTGAGGTACATCTAACTTCAATGTAACAGAATAACATATAAAATATAGTAAAAGAATCTAGATAAAATCTCCATGATTATACACAGCCAATCAAAATCAAATGAGAGTACAACATTAACATGAAATGTGTGTAAGTATAAAACAAAATTTAAAACTATACCAAAAAATCCCAACTTTTTTACATTAAACTGGAAAACACAGAATTAATTCACCCAGAAGTGTATACCCCTTTACAAGCACTTTTTTTTACAAAATGTATTGATTCTATAGTACAACACATGATAGCTAGGCATTGGAAAACGTACAAGGTCTGGATATCCTAAGTCTACACAATTTATCATCACACAAAAGCTCTCAAAATCTGCTTCAGTCCTGGTTCTTTATCTAAACCTATGGCACCACTACAGGCATTGGCTTTAAGCCCAATATACA
This sequence comes from Rhinoderma darwinii, assembly GCF_050947455.1. Classification (NCBI taxonomy): domain Eukaryota; kingdom Metazoa; phylum Chordata; class Amphibia; order Anura; family Rhinodermatidae; genus Rhinoderma; species Rhinoderma darwinii. The sequence continues at coordinate 71,858 of NW_027464223.1, forward strand.
TATGAGTATCCAACCATTTGTAAAACAGCTCTTGGTATATTAGGTGAGTAAATAATGCTACTTCAATTATATTTGTCAGATAGTGGGTACATGAAGAATTTGGAAAAAAAGATAGCGAGCTATGGGAAACTTACTACATAAGACTTTTGAACATAACAACACAAGAATTGTTATCTTCAAATAAAGGCCTCCTCCTCCCCTTCAGCCTTTCCTCTCCATCTCCAAAATTGGTGTCTTTACCAATTCTTTGCGTTACTTATTATAAAAATCAGCAGACAGTAAAGTTCCCATAGCCTAAGACCTCATCATCCAGGAAACCAGTCAGTCCAGAATTCTTAAAAAAATAGTTTCAAATCCCTGCCTATGAGATATCACATACTACTCTGGGACAAATAAGTAGAGACTGGTGGCAAATTTAATCAAAACACAAGTCCCTATGGAGTCACTGGCTTCAAAGACTAAAATAACATAATGAACACCATCATGTAAAATAAACTCATATGACTTCCTAACAAGCAAATGGTGCCATACCACGACACCTACATGGAATTTTGAAAAAAAAAAATGTCTCTATTCCCAATACCTTCCTATGGGAAACTTACTAGATAAGACTTTTGAACATAACAACACAAGAATTGTTATCTTCAAATAAAGGCCTCCTCCTCCCCTTCAGCCTTGCCTCTCCATCTCCAAAATTGGTGTCTTTAACAATCTTATGTGTCACTTATTGTAAATAGCAGCAAATACTAAAGTTCCTATAGCCTAGGACCTCATAATCCGGAAATCCAGTCAGTACAGAATTCTTAAAAAAATAGTTTCAAACCCCTGGCTATCAGATATCACATACTACTCTGGTACACAGAAGTAGAGACTGGTGACAAATTTACCAAAACCAAGTCCCTGTGGAGTCACTGGTTTCAAAGACTAAAAAAACACAGTGAACACCATCACTAAAATCAAATCAGGTGACTTCCTAACCAGTAAATGGCGCCATACTATGACACCTACACAGAATTTTGAAAAAAGCAGACCTCTTTATTCCCAATACCTTTCAAGGTTATTGGTCTGTGGTATTTCTCCAAAACAAACCTGATACCATCTCAGACCACACAATTTTACCTTGAGAGAGAGGAGCAATAACATAAGCATTACATCTCTCTTTATTGCCCTGACCAAATCCAGCTAAAGGGACCTACCCTAAGTTATTCCACTTCACATGAAGCACCAATATCCAAGGAGGGCCCAGCAACTGAACCAAACAAACCACTTCTGACCAGACATCTCCATTGGAAATTAGATGAACATAATGGAAATGACACAGTGATATGATAGCAATCTCACCATATTACCAATGTAACTATAATGATTTGAGGTACATCTAACTTCAATGTAACAGAATAACATATAAAATATAGTAAAAGAATCTAGATAAAATATCCATGAATATACACAGCCAATCAAAATCAAATGAGAGTACAACATTAACATGAAATGTGTGCAAGTATAAAACAAAATTGAAAACTATACCAAAAAATTTCCAACTTTTTTACAATAAACAGGAAAACACAGAATTAATTCACCCAGAAGTGTATACCCCTTTACAAGCACTTTTTTTTACAAAATGTATTGATTCTATAGTACAACACATGATAGCTACGCATTGGAAAACGTACAAGGTCTGGATATCCTAAGTCTACACAATTTATCATCACACAAAAGCTCTCAAAATCTGCTTCAGTCCTGGTTCTTTATCTAAACCTATGGCACCACTACAGGCATTGGCTTTAAGCCCAATATACATATGAGTCTCCAACCATTTGTAAAACAGCTCTTGGTATATTAGGTGAGTAAATAATGCTACTTCAATTATATTTGTCAGATAGTGGGTACATGAAGAATTTGGAAAAAAAGATAGCGAGCTATGGGAAACTTACTAGATAAGACTTTTGAACATAACAACACAAGAATTGTTATCTTCAAATAAAGGCCTCCTCCTCCCCTTCAGCCTTCCCTCTCCATCTCCAAAATTGGTGTCTTTACCAATTCTTTACGTTACTTATTATAAAAATCAGCAGACAGTAAAGTTCCCATAGCCTAAGACCTCATCATCCAGGAAACCAGTCAGTCCAGAATTCTTAAAAAAATAGTTTCAAATCCCTGCCTATGAGATATCACATACTACTCTGGGACAAATAAGTAGAGACTGGTGGCAAATTTAATCAAAAAACAAGTCCCTATGGAGTCACTGGCTTCAAAGACTAAAATAACATAATGAACACCATCATGTAAAATAAACTCATATGACTTCCTAACAAGCAAATGGTGCCATACCACGACACCTACATGGAATTTTGAAAAAAAAATATGTCTCTATTCCCAATACCTTCCTATGGGAAACTTACTAGATAAGACTTTTGAACATAACAACACAAGAATTGTTATCTTCAAATAAAGGCCTCCTCCTCCCCTTCAGCCTTGCCTCTCCATCTCCAAAATTGGTGTCTTTACCAATCTTATGTGTCACTTATTGTAAATAGCAGCAAATACTAAATTTCCTATAGCCTAGGATCTCATAATCCGGAAATCCAGTCAGTACAGAATTCTTAAAAAAATAGTTTCAAACCCCTGGCTATCAGTTATCACATACTACTCTGGTACACAGAAGTAGAGACTGGTGACAAATTTACCAAAACCAAGTCCCTGTGGAGTCACTGGTTTCAAAGACTAAAAAAACACAGTGAACATCATCACTAAAATCAAATCAGATGACTTCCTAACCAGCAAATGGCGCCATACTATGACACCTACACAGAATTTTGAAAAAAGCAGACCTCTTTATTCCCAATACCTTTCAAGGTTATTGGTCTGTGGTATTTCTCCAAAACAAACATGATACCATCTCAGACCACACAATTTTACATTGAGAGAGAGGAGCAATAACATAAGCATTACATCTCTCTTTATTGCCCTGACCAAATCCAGCTAAAGGGACCTACCCTAAGTTATTCCACTTCACATGAAGCACCAATATCCAAGGAGGGCCCAGCAACTGAACCAAAAAACCACTTCTGACCAGACATCTCCATTGGAAATTAGATGAACATAATGGAAATGACACAGTGATATGATAGCAATCTCACCATATTACCAATGTAACTACAATGATTTGAGGTACATCTAACTTCAATGTAACAGAATAACATATAAAATATAGTAAAAGAATCTAGATAAAATCTCCATGATTATACACAGCCAATCAAAATCAAATGAGAGTACAACATTAACATGAAATGTGTGCAAGTATAAAACAAAATTGGAAACGATACCAAAAAATTTCCAACTTTTTTACAATAAACAGGAAAACACAGAATTAATTCACCCAGAAGTGTATACCCCTTTACAAGCACTTTTTTTTACAAAATGTATTGATTCTATAGTACAACACATGATAGCTACGCATTGGAAAACGTACAAGGTCTGGATATCCTAAGTCTACACAATTTATCATCACACAAAAGCTCTCAAAATCTGCTTCAGTCCTGGTTCTTTATCTAAACCTATGGCACCACTACAGGCATTGGCTTTAAGCCCAATATACATATGAGTCTCCAACCATTTGTAAAACAGCTCTTGGAATATTAGGTGAGTAAATAATGCTACTTCTATTATATTTGTCAGATAGTGGGTACATGAAGAATTTGGAAAAAAAGATAGCGAGCTATGGGAAACTTACTAGATAAGACTTTTGAACATAACAACACAAGAATTGTTATCTTCAAATAAAGGCCTCCTCCTCCCCTTCAGCCTTTCCTCTCCATCTCCAAAATTGGTGTCTTTACCAATTCTTTGCGTTACTTATTATAAAAATCAGCAGACAGTAAAGTTCCCATAGCCTAAGACCTCATCATCCAGGAAACCAGTCAGTCCAGAATTCTTAAAAAAATAGTTTCAAATCCCTGCCTATGAGATATCACATACTACTCTGGGACAAATAAGTAGAGACTGGTGGCAAATTTAATCAAAAAACAAGTCCCTATGGAGTCACTGGCTTCAAAGACTAAAATAACATAATGAACACCATCATGTAAAATAAACTCATATGACTTCCTAACAAGCAAATGGTGCCATACCACGACACCTACATGGAATTTTGAAAAAAAAATATGTCTCTATTCCCAATACCTTCCTATGGGAAACTTACTAGATAAGACTTTTGAACATAACAACACAAGAATTGTTATCTTCAAATAAAGGCCTCCTCCTCCCCTTCAGCCTTGCCTCTCCATCTCCAAAATTGGTGTCTTTACCAATCTTATGTGTCACTTATTGTAAATAGCAGCAAATACTAAAGTTCCTATAGCCTAGGACCTCATAATCCGGAAATCCAATCAGTACAGAATTCTTAAAAAAATAGTTTCAAACCCCTGGCTATCAGATATCACATACTACTCTGGTACACAGAAGTAGAGACTGGTGACAAATTTACCAAAACCAAGTCCCTGTGGAGTCACTGGTTTCAAAGACTAAAAAAACACAGTGAACATCATCACTAAAATCAAATCAGATGACTTCCTAACCAGCAAATGGCGCCATACTATGACACCTACACAGAATTTTGAAAAAAGCAGACCTCTTTATTCCCAATACCTTTCAAGGTTATTGGTCTGTGGTATTTCTCCAAAACAAACATGATACCATCTCAGACCACACAATTTTACCTTGAGAGAGAGGAGCAATAACATAAGCATTACATCTCTCTTTATTGCCCTGACCAAATCCAGCTAAAGGGACCTACCCTAAGTTATTCCACTTCACATGAAGCACCAATATCCAAGGAGGGCCCAGCAACTGAACCAAACAAACCACTTCTGACCAGACATCTCCATTGGAAATTAGATGAACATAATGGAAATGACACAGTGATATGATAGCAATCTCACCATATTACCAATGTAACTATAATGATTTGAGGTACATCTAACTTCAATGTAACAGAATAACATATAAAATATAGTAAAATAATCTAGATAAAATCTCCATGATTATACACAGCCAATCAAAATCAAATGAGAGTACAACATTAACATGAAATGTGTGCAAGTATAAAACAAAATTGGAAACTATACCAAAAAATTTCCAACTTTTTTACAATTAACAGGAAAACACAGAATTAATTCACCCAGAAGTGTATACCCCTTTACAAGCACTTTTTTTTACAAAATGTATTGATTCTATAGTACAACACATGATAGCTACGCATTGGAAAACGTACAAGGTCTGGATATCCTAAGTCTACACAATTTATCATCACACAAAAGCTCTCAAAATCTGCTTCAGTCCTGGTTCTTTATCTAAACCTATGGCACCACTACAGGCATTGGCTTTAAGCCCAATATACATATGAGTCTCCAACCATTTGTAAAACAGCTCTTGGAATATTAGGTGAGTAAATAATGCTATTTCTATTATATTTGTCAGATAGTGGGTACATGAAGAAATTGGAAAAAAAGATAGCGAGCTATGGGAAACTTACTAGATAAGACTTTTGAACATAACAACACAAGAATTGTTATCTTCAAATAAAGGCCTCCTCCTCCCCTTCAGCCTTTCCTCTCCATCTCCAAAATTGTTGTCTTTACCAATTCTTTGCGTTACTTAAAATAAAAATCAGCAGACAGTAAATTTCCCATAGCCTAAGACCTCATCATCCAGGAAACCAGTCAGTCCAGAATTCTTAAAAAAATAGTTTCAAATCCCTGCCTATGAGATATCACATACTACTCTGGGACAAATAAGTAGAGACTGGTGGCAAATTTAATCAAAAAACAAGTCCCTGTGGAGTCACTGGCTTCAAAGACTAAAATAACATAATGAACACCATCATGTAAAATAAACTCATATGACTTCCTAACAAGCAAATGGTGCCATACCACAACACCTACATGGAATTTTGAAAAAAAAATATGTCTCTATTCCCAATACCTTCCTATGGGAAACTTACTAGATAAGACTTTTGAACATAACAACACAAGAATTGTTATCTTCAAATAAAGGCCTCCTCCTCCCCTTCAGCCTTGCCTCCCCATCTCCAAAATTGGTGTCTTTACCAATCTTATGTGTCACTTATTGTAAATAGCAGCAAATACTAAAGTTCCTATAGCCTAGGACCTCATAATCCGGAAATCCAGTCAGTACAGAATTCTTAAAAAAATAGTTTCAAACCCCTGGCTATCAGATATCACATACTACTCTGGTACACAGAAGTAGAGACTGGTGACAAATTTACCAAAACCAAGTCCCTGTGGAGTCACTGGTTTCAAAGACTAAAAAAACACAGTGAACACCATCACTAAAATCAAATCAGATGACTTCCTAACTAGCAAATGGCGCCATACTATGACATCTACACAGAATTTTGAAAAAAGCAGAAATCTTTATTCCCAATACCTTTCAAGGTTATTGGTCTGTGGTATTTCTCCAAAACAAACCTGATACCATCTCAGACCACACAATTTTACCTTGAGAGAGAGGAGCAATAACATAAGCATTACATCTCTCTTTATTGCCTTGACCAAATCCAGCTAAAGGGACCTACCCTTAAGTTATTCCACTTCACATGAAGCACCAATATCCAAGGAGGGCCCAGCAACTGAACCAAACAAACCACTTCTGCCCAGACATCTCCATTGGAAATTAGATGAACATAATGGAAATGACACAGTGATATGATAGCAATCTCACCATATTACCAATGTAACTATAATGATTTGAGGTACATCTAACTTCAATGTAACAGAATAACATATAAAATATAGTAAAAGAATCTAGATAAAATCTCCATGATTATACACAGCCAATCAAAATCAAATGAGAGTACAACATTAACAAGAAATGTGTGCAAGTATAAAACAAAATTGAAAACTATACCAAAAAATCCCAACTTTTTTACAGTAAACAGGAAAACACAGAATTAATTCACCCAGAAGTGTATACCCCTTTACAAGCACTTTTTTTTTTACAAAATGTATCGATTCTATAGTACAACACATGATAGCTATGCATTGGAAAACGTACAAGGTCTGGATATCCTAAGTCTACACAATTTATCATCACACAAAAGCTCTCAAAATCTGCTTCAGTCCTGGTTCTTTATCTAAACCTATGGCACCACTACAGGCATTGGCTTTAAGCCAATATACATATGAGTCTCCAACCATTTGTAAAACAGCTCTTGGAATATTAGGTGAGTAAATAATGCTACTTCTATTATATTTGTCAGATAGTGGGTACATGAAGAATTTGGAAAAAAAGATAGCGAGCTATGGGAAACTTACTAGATAAGACTTTTGAACATAACAACACAAGAATTGTTATCTTCAAATAAAGGCCTCCTCCTCCCCTTCAGCCTTTCCTCTCCATCTCCAAAATTGGTGTCTTTACCAATTCTTTGCGTTACTTATTATAAAAATCAGCAGACAGTAAATTTCCCATAGCCTAAGACCTCATCATCCAGGAAACCAGTCAGTCCAGAATTCTTAAAAAAATAGTTTCAAATCCCTGCCTATGAGATATCACATACTACTCTGGGACAAATAAGTAGAGACTGGTGGCAAATTTAATCAAAAAACAAGTCCCTGTGGAGTCACTGGCTTCAAAGACTAAAATAACATAATGAACACAATCATGTAAAATAAACTCATATGACTTCCTAACAAGCAAATGGTGCCATACCACGACACCTACATGGAATTGTGAAAAAAAAATATGTCTCTATTCCCAATACCTTCCTCTGGGAAACTTACTAGATAAAACTTTTGAACATAACAACACAAGAATTGTTATCTTCAAATAAAGGCCTCCTCCTCCCCTTCAGCCTTGCCTCTCCATCTCCAAAATTGGTGTATTTACCAATCTTATGTGTCACTTATTGTAAATAGCAGCAAATACTAAAGTTCCTATAGCCTAGGACCTCATAATCCGGAAATCCAGTCAGTACAGAATTCTTAAAAAAATAATTTCAAACCCCTGGCTATCAGATATCACATACTACTCTGGTACACAGAAGTAGAGACTGGTGACAAATTTACCAAAACCAAGTCCCTGTGGAGTCACTAGTTTCAAAGACTAAAAAAAAAACAGTGAACACCATCACTAAAATAAAATCAGATGACTTCCTAACCAGCAAATGGCGCCATACTATGACACCTACACAGAATTTTGAAAAAAGCAGACCTCTTTATTCCCAATACCTTTTAAGGTTATTGGTCTGTGGTATTTCTCCAAAACAAACATGATACCATCTCAGACCACACAATTTTACCTTGAGAGAGAGGAGCAATAACATAAGCATTACATTTCTCTTTATTGCCTTGACCAAATCCAGCAAAAGGGACCTACCCTAAGTTATTCCACTTCACATGAAGCACCAATATCCAAGGAGGGCCCAGCAACTGAACCAAACAAACCACTTCTGACCAGACATCTCCATTGGAAATTAGATGAACATAATGGAAATGACACAGTGATATGATAGCAATCTCACCATATTACCAATGTAACTACTATGATTTGAGGTACATCTAACTTCAATGTAACAGAATAACATATAAAATATAGTAAAATAATCTAGATAAAATCTCCATGATTATACACAGCCAATCAAAATCAAATGAGAGTACAACATTAACATGAAATGTGTGCAAGTATAAAACAAAATTGAAAACTATACCAAAAAATCCCAACTTTTTTACAGTAAACAGGAAAACAGAATTAATTCACCCAGAAGTGTATACCCCTTTACAAGCACTTTTTTTTTACAAAATGTATCGATTCTATAGTACAACACATGATAGCTATGCATTGGAAAACGTACAAGGTCTGGATATCCTAAGTCTACACAATTTATCATCACACAAAAGCTCTCAAAATCTGCTTCAGTCCTGGTTCTTTATCTAAACCTATGGCCCCACTACAGGCATTGGCTTTAAGCCCAATATACATATGAGTCTCCAACCATTTGTAAAACAGCTCTTGGAATATTAGTTGAGTAAATAATGCTACTTCAATTATATTTGTCAGACAGTGGGTACATGAAGAATTTGGAAAAAAAGATAGCGAGCTATGGGAAACTTACTAGATAAGACTTTTGAACATAACAACACAAGAATTGTTATCTTCAAATAAAGGCCTCCTCCTCCCCTTCAGCCTTTCCTCTCCATCTCCAAAATTGGTGTCTTTACCAATTCTTTGCGTTACTTATTATAAAAATCAGCAGACAGTAAATTTCCCATAGCCTAAGACCTCATCATCCAGGAAACCAGTCATTCCAGAATTCTTAAAAAAATAGTTTCAAATCCCTGCCTATGAGATATCACATACTACTCTGGGACAAATAAGTAGAGACTGGTGGCAAATTTAATCAAAAATCAAGTCCCTGTGGAGTCACTGGCTTCAAAGACTAAAATAACATAATGAACACAATCATGTAAAATAAACTCATATGACTTCCTAACAAGCAAATGGTGCCATACCACGACACCTACATGGAATATTGAAAAAAAAATATGTCTCTATTCCCAATACCTTCCTATGGGAAACTTACTAGATAAAACTTTTGAACATAACAACACAAGAATTGTTATCTTCAAATAAAGGCCTCCTCCTCCCCTTCAGCCTTGCCTCTCCATCTCCAAAATTGGTGTCTTTACCAATCTTATGTGTCACTTATTGTAAATAGCAGCAAATACTAAAGTTCCTATAGCCTAGGACCTCATAATCCGGAAATCCAGTCAGTACAGAATTCTTAAAAAAATAGTTTCAAACCCCTGGCTATCAGATATCACATACTACTCTGGTACACAGAAGTAGAGACTGGTGACAAATTTACCAAAACCAAGTCCCTGTGGAGTCACTAGTTTCAAAGACTAAAAAAAAAACAGTGAACACCATCACTAAAATAAAATCAGATGACTTCCTAACCAGCAAATGGCGCCATACTATGACACCTACACAGAATTTTGAAAAAAGCAGACCTCTTTATTCCCAATACCTTTTAAGGTTATTGGTCTGTGGTATTTCTCCAAAACAAACATGATACCATCTCAGACCACACAATTTTACCTTGAGAGAGAGGAGCAATAACATAAGCATTACATTTCTCTTTATTGCCTTGACCAAATCCAGCAAAAGGGACCTACCCTAAGTTATTCCACTTCACATGAAGCACCAATATGCAAGGAGGGCCCAGCAACTGAACCAAACAAACCACTTCTGACCAGACATCTCCATTGGAAATTAGATGAACATAATGGAAATGACACAGTGATATGATAGCAATCTCACCATATTACCAATGTAACTACTATGATTTGAGGTACATCTAACTTCAATGTAACAGAATAACATATAAAATATAGTAAAATAATCTAGATAAAATCTCCATGATTATACACAGCCAATCAAAATCAAATGAGAGTACAACATTAACATGAAATGTGTGCAAGTATAAAACAAAATTGAAAACTATACCAAAAAATCCCAACTTTTTTACAGTAAACAGGAAAACACAGAATTAATTCACCCAGAAGTGTATACCCCTTTACAAGCACTTTTTTTTATACAAAATGTATCGATTCTATAGTACAACACATGATAGCTATGCATTGGAAAACGTACAAGGTCTGGATATCTTAAGTCTACACAATTTATCATCACACAAAAGCTCTCAAAATCTGCTTCAGTCCTGGTTCTTTATCTAAACCTATGGCACCACTACAGGCATTGGCTATAAGCCCAATATACATATGAGTCTCCAACCATTTGTAAAACAGCTCTTGGTATATTAGGTGAGTAAATAATGCTACTTCAATTATATTTGTCAGATAGTGGGTACATGAAGAATTTGGAAAAAAAGATAGCGAGCTATGGGAAACTTACTAGATAAGACTTTTGAACATAACAGCACAATAATTGTTATCTTCAAATAAAGGCCTCCTCCTCCCCTTCAGCCTTTCCTCTCCATCTCCAAAATTGGTGTCTTTACCAATTCTTTGCGTTACTTATTATAAAAATCAGCAGACAGTAAAGTTCCCATAGCCTAAGACCTCATCATCCAGGAAACCAGTCAGTCCAGAATTCTTAAAAAAATAGTTTCAAATCCCTGCCTATGAGATATCACATACTACTCTGGGACAAATAAGTAGAGACTGGTGGCAAATTTAATCAAAAAACAAGTCCCTATGGAGTCACTGGCTTCAAAGACTAAAATAACATAATGAACACCATCATGTAAAATAAACTCATATGACTTCCTAACAAGCAAATGGTGCCATACCACGACACCTACATGGAATTTTGAAAAAAAAATACGTCTCTATTCCCAATACCTTCCTATGGGAAACTTACTAGATAAGACTTTTGAACATAACAACACAAGAATTGTTATCTTCAAATAAAGGCCTCCTCCTCCCCTTCAGCCTTGCCTCTCCATCTCCAAAATTGGTGTCTTTACCAATCTTATGTGTCACTTATTGTAAATAGCAGCAAATACTAAAGTTCCTATAGCCTAGGACCTCATAATCCGGAAATCCAGTCAGTACAGAATTCTTAAAAAAATAGTTTCAAACCCTTGGCTATCAGATATCACATACTACTCTGGTACACAGAAGTAGAGACTGGTGACAAATTTACCAAAACCAAGTCCCTGTGGAGTCACTGGTTTCAAAGACTAAAAAAAACAGTGAACACCATCACTAAAATCAAATCAGATGACTTCCTAACCAGCAAATGGCGCCATACTATGACACCTACACAGCATTTTGAAAAAAGCAGACCTCTTTATTCCCAATACCTTTCAAGGTTATTGGTCTGTGGTATTTCTCAAAAACAAACATGATACCATCTCAGACCACACAATTTTACTTTGAGAGAAAGGAGCAATAACATAAGCATTACATCTCTCTTTATTGCCCTGACCAAATCCAGCAAAAGGGACCTACCCTAAGTAATTCCACATCACATGAAGCACCAATATCCAAGGAGGGCCCAGCAACTGAACCAAACAAACCACTTCTGACCAGACATCTCCATTGGAAATTAGATGAACATAATGGAAATGACACAGTGATATGATAGCAATCTCACCATATTACCAATGTAACTACAATGATTTGAGGTACATCTAACTTCAATGTAACAGAATAACATATAAAATATAGTAAAAGAATCTAGATAAAATCTCCATGATTATACACAGCCAATCAAAATCAAATGAGAGTACAACATTAACATGAAATGTGTGCAAGTATAAAAATAAATTGAAAACTATACCAAAAAATTTCCAACTTTTTTACAATAAACAGGAAAACACAGAATTAATTCACCCAGAAGTGTATACCCCTTTACAAGCACTTTTTTTTACAAAATGTATTGATTCTATAGTACAACACATGATAGCTATGCATTGGAAAACGTACAAGGTCTGGATATCCTAAGTCTACACAATTTATCATCACACAAAAGCTCTCAAAATCTGCTTCAGTCCTGGTTCTTTATCTAAACCTATGGCACCACTACAGGCATTGGCTTTAAGCCCAATATACATATGAGTCTCCATCCATTTGTAAAACAGCTTTTGGAATATTAGGTGAGTAAATAAAGCTACTTCTATTATATTTGTCAGATAGTGGGTACAAGAAGAATTTGGAAAAAAAGATAGCGAGCTATGGGAAACTTACTAGATAAGACTTTTGAACATAACAACACAAGAATTGTTATCTTCAAATAAAGGCCTCCTCCTCCCCTTCAGCCTTTCCTCTCCATCTCCAAAATTGGTGTCTTTACTAATTCTTTGTGTTACTTATTATAAAAATCAGCAGACAGTAAAGTTCCCATAGCCTAAGACCTCATCATCCAGGAAACCAGTCAGTCCAGAATTCATAAAAAAAAATAGTTTCAAATCCCTGCCTATGAGATATCACATACTACTCTGGGACAAATAAGTAGAGACTGGTGGCAAATTTAATAAAAAAACTAGTCCCATGGAGTCACTGGCTTCAAAGACTAAAATAACATAATGAACACCATCATGTAAAATAAACTCATATGACTTCCTAACAAGCAAATGGTGCCATACCATGACACCTACATGGAATTTTGAAAAAAATATATGTCTCTATTCCCAATACCTTCCTATGGGAAACTTACTAGATAAGACTTTTGAACATAACAACACAAGAATTGTTATCTTCAAATAAAGGCCTCCTCCTCCCCTTCAGCCTTGCCTCTCCATCTCCAAAATTGGTGTCTTTACCAATCTTATGTTTCAATTATTGTAAATAGCAGCAAATACTAAAGTTCCTATAGCCTAGGACCTCATAATCCGGAAATCCAGTCAGTACAGAATTCTTAAAAAAATAGTTTCAAACCCCTGGCTATCAGATATCACATACTACTCTGGTACACAGAAGTAGAGACTGGTGACAAATTTACCAAAACCAAGTCCCTGTGGAGTCACTGGTTTCAAAGACTAAAAAAACACAGTGAACACCATCACTAAAATCAAATCAGATGACTTCCTAACCAGCAAGTGGCGCCATACTATGACACCTACACAGAATTTTGAAAAAACCAGACCTCTTTATTCCCAATACCTATCAAGGTTATTGGTCTGTGGTATTTCTCAAAAACAAACATGATACCATCTCAGACCACACAATTTTACTTTGAGAGAAAGGAGCAATAACATAAGCATTACATCTCTCTTTATTGCCCTGACCAAATCCAGCAAAAGGGACCTACCCTAAGTAATTCCACATCACATGAAGCACCAATATCCAAGGAGGGCCCAGCAACTGAACCAAACAAACCACTTCTGACCAGACATCTCCATTGGAAATTAGATGAACATAATGGAAATGACACAGTGATATGATAGCAATCTCACCATATTACCAATGTAACTACTATGATTTGAGGTACATCTAACTTCAATGTAACAGAATAACATATAAAATATAGTAAAAGAATCTAGATAAAATCTCCATGATTATACACAGCCAATCAAAATCAAATGAGAGTACAACATTAACATGAAATGTGTGCAAGTATAAAAATAAATTGAAAACTATACCAAAAAATTTCCAACTTTTTTACAATAAACAGGAAAACACAGAATTAATTCACCCAGAAGTGTATACCCCTTTACAAGCACTTTTTTTTACAAAATGTATTGATTCTATAGTACAACACATGATAGCTATGCATTGGAAAACGTACAAGGTCTGGATATCCTAAGTCTACACAATTTATCATCACACAAAAGCTCTCAAAATCTGCTTCAGTCCTGGTTCTTTATCTAAACCTATGGCACCACTACAGGCATTGGCTTTAAGCCCAATATACATATGAGTCTCCATCCATTTGTAAAACAGCTTTTGGAATATTAGGTGAGTAAATAATGCTACTTCTATTATATTTGTCAGATAGTGGGTACAAGAAGAATTTGGAAAAAAAGATAGCGAGCTATGGGAAACTTACTAGATAAGACTTTTGAACATAACAACACAAGAATTGTTATCTTCAAATAAAGACCTCCTCCTCCCCTTCAGCCTTTCCTCTCCATCTCCAAAATTGGTGTCTTTACTAATTCTTTGTGTTACTTATTATAAAAATCAGCAGACAGTAAAGTTCCCATAGCCTAAGACCTCATCATCCAGGAAACCAGTCAGTCCAGAATTCATAAAAAAAATAGTTTCAAATCCCTGCCTATGAGATATCACATACTACTCTGGGACAAATAAGTAGAGACTGGTGGCAAATTTAATAAAAAAACTAGTCCCATGGAGTCACTGGCTTCAAAGGCTAAAATAACATAATGAACACCATCATGTAAAATAAACTCATATGACTTCCTAACAAGCAAATGGTGCCATACCACGACACCTACATGGAATTTTGAAAAAAATATATGTCTCTATTCCCAATACCTTCCTATGGGAAACTTACTAGATAAGACTTTTGAACATAACAACACAAGAATTGTTATCTTCAAATAAAGGCCTCCTCCTCCCCTTCAGCCTTGCCTCTCCATCTCCAAAATTGGTGTCTTTACCAATCTTATGTTTCAATTATTGTAAATAGCAGCAAATACTAAAGTTCCTATAGCCTAGGACCTCATAATCCGGAAATCCAGTCAGTACAGAATTCTTAAAAAAATAGTTTCAAACCCCTGGCTATCAGATATCACATACTACTCTGGTACACAGAAGTAGAGACTGGTGACAAATTTACCAAAACCAAGTCCCTGTGGAGTCACTGGTTTCAAAGACTAAAAAAACACAGTGAACACCATCACTAAAATCAAATCAGATGACTTCCTAACCAGCAAGTGGCGCCATACTATGACACCTACACAGAATTTTGAAAAAAGCAGACCTCTTTATTCCCAATACCTTTCAAGGTTATTGGTCTGTGGTATTTCTCCAAAACAAACATGATACCATCTCAGACCACACAATTTTACCTTGAGAGAGAGGAGCAATAACATAAGCATTACATCTCTCTTTATTGCCCTGACCAAATCCAGCTAAAGGGACCTACCCTAAGTTATTCCACTTCACATGAAGCACCAATATCCAAGGAGGGCCCAGCAACTGAACCAAACAAACCACTTCTGACCAGACATCTCCATTGGAAATTAGATGAACATAATGGAAATGACACAGTGATATGATAGCAATCTCACCATATTACCAATGTAACTATAATGATTTGAGGTACATCTAACTTCAATGTAGCAGAATAACATATAAAATATAGTAAAAGAATCTAGATAAAATCTCCATGATTATACACAGCCAATCAAAATCAAATGAGAGTACAACATTAACATGAAATGTGTGTAAGTATAAAACAAAATTGAAAACTATACCAAAAAATCCCAACTTTTTTACAGTAAACAGGAAAACACAGAATTAATTCACCCAGAAGTGTATACCCCTTTACAAGCACTTTTTTTTTACAAAATGTATTGATTCTATAGTACAACACATGATAGCTATGCATTGGAAAACGTACAAGGTCTGTATATCCTAAGTCTACACAATTTATCATCACACAAAAGCTCTCAAAATCTGCTTCAGTCCTGGTTCTTTATCTAAACCTATGGCACCACTACAGGCATTGGCTTTAAGCCCAATATACATATGAGTCTCCAACCATTTGTAAAACAGCTCTTGGTATATTAGGTGAGTAAATAATGCTACTTCTATTATATTTGTCAGATAGTGGGTACATGAAGAATTTGGAAAAAAAGATAGCGAGCTATGGGAAACTTACTAGATAAGACTTTTGAACATAACAACACAAGAATTGCTATCTTCAAATAAAGGCCTCCTCCTCCCCTTCAGCCTTTCCTCTCCATCTCCAAAATTGGTGTCTTTACCAATTCTTTGCGTTACTTATTATAAAAATCAGCAGACAGTAAAGTTCCCATAGCCTAAGACCTCATCATCCAGGAAACCAGTCAGTCCAGAATTCATAAAAAAAATAGTTTCAAATCCCTGCCTATGAGATATCACATACTACTCTGGGACAAATAAGTAGAGACTGGTGGCAAATTTAATCAAAAAACAAGTCCCTATGGAGTCACTGGCTTCAAAGACTAAAATAACATAATGAACACCATCATGTAAAATAAACTCATATGACTTCCTAACAAGCAAATGGTGCCATACCACGACACCTACATGGAATTTTGAAAAAAATATATGTCTCTATTCCCAATACCTTCCTATGGGAAACTTACTAGATAAGACTTTTGAACATAACAACACAAGAATTGTTATCTTCAAATAAAGGCCTCCTCCTCCCTTTCAGCCTTGCCTCTCCATCTCCAAAATTGGTGTCTTTACCAATCTTATGTTTCACTTATTGTAGATAGCAGCAAATACTAAAGTTCCTATAGCCTAGGACCTCATAATGCGGAAATCCAGTCAGTACAGAATTCTTAAAAAAATAGTTTCAAACCCCTGGCTAACAGATATCACATACTACTCTGGTACACAGAAGTAGAGACTGGTGACAAATTTACCAAAACCAAGTCCCTGTGGAGTCACTGGTTTCAAAGACTAAAAAAACATAGTGAACACCATCACTAAAATCAAATCAGATGACTTCCTAACCAGCAAATGGCGCCATACTATGACACCTACACAGAATTTTGAAAAAAGCAGACCTCTTTATTCCCAATACTTTTCAAGGTTATTGGTCTGTGGTATTTCTCCAAAACAAACATGATACCATCTGAGACCACACAATTTTACCTTGAGAGAGAGAGGAGCAATAACATAAGCATTACATCTCTCTTTATTGCCCTGACCAAATCCAGCTAAAGGGACCTACCCTAAGTTATTCCACTTCACATGAAGCACCAATATCCAAGGAGGGCCCAGCAACTGAACCAAACAAACAACTTCTGACCAGACATCTCCATTGGAAATTAGATGAACATAATGGAAATGACACAGTGATATGATAGCAATCTCACCATATTACCAATGTAACTATAATGATTTGAGGTACATCTAACTTCAATGTAACAGAATAACATATAAAATATAGTAAAATAATCTAGATAAAATCTCCATGATTATACACAGCCAATCAAAATCAAATGAGAGTACAACATTAACATGAAATGTGTGCAAGTATAAAACAAAATTGAAAACTATACCAAAAAATCCCAACTTTTTTACAGTAAACAGGAAAACACAGAATTAATTCACCCAGAAGTGTATACCCCTTTACAAGCACTTTTTTTTTACAAAATGTATTGATTCTATAGTACAACACATGATAGCTATGCATTGGAAAAAGTACAAGGTCTGGATATCCTAAGTCTACACAATTTATCATCACACAAAAGCTCTCAAAATCTGCTTCAGTCCTGGTTCTTTAACTAAACCTATGGCACCACTACAGGCATTGGCTTTAAGCCCAATATACATATGAGTCTCCAACCATTTGTAAAACAGCTCTTGGTATATTAGGTGAGTAAATAATGCTACTTCTATTATATTTGTCAGATAGTGGGTACATGAAGAATTTGGAAAAAAAGATAGCGAGCTATGGGAAACTTACTAGATAAGACTTTTGAACATAACAACACAAGAATTGTTATCTTCAAATAAAGGCCTCCTCCTCCCCTTCAGCCTTTCCTCTCCATCTCCAAAACTGGTGTCTTTACCAATTATTTGCGTTACTTATTATAAAAATCAGCAGACAGTAAAGTTCCCATAGCCTAAGACCTCATCATCCAGGAAACCAGTCAGTCCAGAATTCATAAAAAAAATAGTTTCAAATCCCTGCCTATGAGATATCACATACTACTCTGGGACAAATAAGTAGAGACTGGTGGCAAATTTAATCAAAAAACAAGTCCCTATGGAGTCACTGGCTTCAAAGACTAAAATAACATAATGAACACCATCATGTAAAATAAACTCATATGACTTCCTAACAAGCAAATAATGCCATACCACGACACCTACATGGAATTTTGAAAATAAAAAAAAGTGTCTCTATTCCCAATACCTTCCTATGGGAAACTTACTAGATAAGACTTTTGAACATAACAACACAAGAATTGTTATCTTCAAATAAAGGCCTCCTCCTTCCCTTCAGCCTTTCCTCTCCATCTCCAAAATTGGTGTCTTTACCAATTCTTTGCGTTACTTATTATAAAAATCAGCAGACAGTAAAGTTCCCATAGCCTAAGACCTCATCATCCAGGAAACCAGTCAGTCCAGAATTCTTAAAAAAATAGTTTCAAATCCCTGCCTATGAGATATCACATACTACTCTGGGACAAATAAGTAGAGCCTGGTAGCAAATTTAATCAAAAAACAAGTCCCTATGGAGTCACTGGCTTCAAAGACTAAAATAACATAATGAACACCATCATGTAAAATAAACACATATGACTTCCTAACAAGCAAATGGTGCCATACCACGACACCTACATGGAATTTTGAAAAAAATATATGTCTCTATTCCCAATACCTTTCTATGGGAAACTTACTAGATAAGACTTTTGAACATAACAACACAAGAATTGTTATGTTCAAATAAAGGCCTCCTCCTCCCCTTCAGCCTTGCCTCTCCATCTAAAAAATTGGTGTCTTTACCAATCTTTTGTGTCACTTATTGTAAATAGCAGCAAATACTAAAGTTCCTATAGCGTAGGACCTCATAATCCGGAAATCCAGTCAGTACAGAATTCTTAAAAAAATAGTTTCAAACCCCTAGCTATCAGGTATCACATTCTACTCTGGTACACAGAAGTAGAGACTGGTGACAAATTTTCCAAAACCAAGTCCCTGTGGAGTCACTGGTTTCAAAGACTAAAAAAACACAGTGAACACCATCACTAAAATCAAATCAGATGACTTCCTAACCAGCAAATGGTGCCATACTATGACACCTACACAGAATTTTAAAAAAAACAGACCTCTTTATGCCCAATACCTTTCAAGGTTATTGGTCTGTGGTATTTCTCCAAAACAAACATGATACCATCTCAGACCACACAATTTTACCTTGAGAGAGAGGAGCAATAACATAAGCATTACATCTCTCTTTATTGCCCTGACCAAATCCAGCTAAAGGGACCTACCCTAAGTTGTTCCACTTCACATGAAGCACCAATATCCAAGGAGGGCCCAGCAACTGAACCAAACAAACCACTTCTGACCAGACATCTCCATTGGAAATTAGATGAACATAATGGAAATGACACAATGATATGATAGCAATCTCACCATATTACCAATGTAACTATAATGATTTGAGGTACATCTAACTTCAATGTAACAGAATAACATATAAAATATAGTAAAATAATCTAGATAAAATCTCCATGATTATACACAGCCAATCAAAATCAAATGAGAGTACAACATTAACATGAAATGTGTGTAAGTATAAAACAAAATTGAAAGCTATACCAAAAAATCCCAACTTTTTTACAGTAAACAGGAAAACACAGAATTAATTCACCCAGAAGTGTATACCCCTTTACAAGCCCCTTTTTTTTACAAAACGTATTGATTCTATAATACAACACATGATAGCTACGCATTGGAAAACGTACAAGGTCTGTATATCCTAAGTCTACACAATTTATCATCACGCAAAAGCTCTCAAAATCTGCTTCAGTCCTGGTTCTTTATCTAAACCTATGGCACCACTACAGGCATTGGCTTTAAGCCCAATATACATATGAGTCTCCAACCATTTGTAAAACAGCTCTTGGAATATTAGGTGAGTAAATAATGCTACTTCTATTATATTTGTCAGATAGTGGGTACATGAAGAATTTGGAAAAAAGATAGCGAGCTATGGGAAACTTACTAGATAAGACTTTTGAACATAACAACACAAGAATTGTTATCTTCAAATAAAGGCCTTCTCCTCCCCTTCAGCCTTTCCTCTCCATCTCCAAAATTGGTGTCTTTACCAATTCTTTGCGTTACTTATTATAAAAATCAGCAGACAGTAAAGTTCCCATAGCCTAAGACCTCATCATCCAGGAAACCAGTCAGTCCAGAATTCTTAAAAAAATAGTTTCAAATCCCTGCCTATGAGATATCACATACTACTCTGGGACAAATAAGTAGAGACTGGTGGCAAATTTAATAAAAAAACAAGTCCCTATGGAGTCACTGGCTTCAAAGACTAAAATAACATAATGAACACCATCATGTAAAATAAATTCATATGACTTCCTAACATGCAAATGGTGCCATACCACGACACCTACATGGAATTTTGAAAAAAACATATGTCTCTATTCCCAATACCTTCCTATGGGAAACTTACTAGATAAGACTTTTGAACATAACAACACAAGAATAGTTATCTTCAAATAAAGGCCTCCTCCTCCCCTTCAGCCTTGCCTCTCCATCTCCAAAATTGGTGTCTTTACCAATTTTATGTGTCACTTATTGTAAATAGCAGCCAATACTAAAGTTCCTATAGCCTAGGACCTCATAATCCAGAAATCCAGTCAGTACAGAATTCTTAAAAAAATAGTTTCAAACCCCTGGCTATCAGATATCACATACTACTCTGGTACACAGAAGTAGAGACTGGTGACAAATTTACCAAAACCAAGTCCCTGTGGAGTCACTGGTTTCAAAGACTAAAAAAACACAGTGAACACCATCACTAAAATCAAATCAGATGACTTCCTAACCAGCAAATGGTGCCATACTATGACACCTACACAGAATTTTGAAAAAAGCAGACCTCTTTATTCCCAATACCTTTCAAGGTTATTGGTCTGTGGTATTTATCCAAAACAAACCTGATACCATCTCAGACCACACAATTTTACCTTGAGAGAGAGGAGCAATAACATAAGCATTACATCTCTCTTTATTGCCCTGATCAAATCCAGCTAAAGGCACCTACCCTAAGTTATTCCACTTCACATGAAGCACCAATATCCAAGGAGGGCCCAGCAACTGAACCAAACAAACCACTTCTGACCAGACATCTCCATTGGAAATTAGATGAACATAATGGAAATGACACAGTGATATGATAGCAATCTCACCATATTACCAATGTAACTATAATGATTTGAGGTACATCTAACTTCAATGTAACAGAATAACATATAACATATAGTAAAAGAATCTAGATAAAATCTCCATGATTATACACAGCCAATCAAAATCAAATGAGAGTACAACATTAACATGAAATGTGTGCAAGTATAAAACAAAATTGAAAACTATACCAAAAAATCCCAACTTTTTTACAATAAACAGGAAAAACACAGAATTAATTCACCCAGAAGTGTATACCCCTTTACAAGCACATTTTTTCCCCAAAATGTATTGATTCTATAGTACAACACATGATAGCTATGCATTGGAAAACGTACAAGGTCTGTATATCCTAAGTCTACACAATTTATCATCACACAAAAGCTCTCAAAATCTGCTTCAGTCCTGGTTCTTTATCTAAACCTATGGCACCACTACAGGCATTGGCTTTAAGCCCAATATACATATGAGTCTCCAACCATTTGTAAAACAGCTCTTGGAATATTAGGTGAGTAAATAATGCTACTTCTATTATATTTGTCAGATAGTGGGTACATGAAGAATTTGGAAAAAAAGATAGCGAGCTATGGGAAACTTACTAGATAAGACTTTTGAACATAACAACACAAGAATTGTTATCTTCAAATAAAGGCCTCCTCCTCCCCTTCAGCCTTTCCTCTCCATCTCCAAAATTGGTGTCTTTACCAATTCTTTGCGTTACTTATTATAAAAATCAGCAGACAGTAAAGTTCCCATAGCCTAAGACCTCATCATCCAGGAAACCAGTCAGTCCAGAATTCTTAAAAAAATAGTTTCAAATCCCTGCCTATGAGATATCACATACTACTCTGGGACAAATAAGTAGAGACTGGTGACAAATTTTATCAAAAAACAAGTCCCTATGGAGTCACTGGCTTCAAAGACTAAAATAACATAATGAACACCATCATGTAAAATAAACTCATATGACTTCCTAACAAGCAAATGGTGCCATACCACGACACCTACATGGAATTTTGAAAAAAAATATGTCTCTATTTCCAATACCTTCCTATGGGAAACTTACTAGGTAAGACTTTTGAACATAACAACACAAGAATTGTTATCTTCAAATAAAGGCCTCCTCCTCCCCTTCAGCCTTGCCTCTCCATCTCCAAAATTGGTGTCTTTACCAATCTTATGTGTCACTTATTGTAAATAGCAGCAAATACTAAAGTTCCTATAGCCTAGGACCTCATAATGCGGAAATCCAGTCAGTACAGTATTCTTAAAAAAATAGTTTCAAACCCCTTGCTATCAGATATTACATACTACTCTGGTACACAGAAGTAGAGACTGGTGATAAATTTACAAAAACCAAGTCCCTGTGGAGTCACTGGTTTCAAAGTCTAAAAAAACACAGTGAAAACCATCGCTAAAATCAAATCAGATGACTTCCTAAGCAGCAAATGGCGCCATACTATGACACCTACACAGAATTTTGAAAAAAGCAGACGTCTTTATTCCCAATACCTTTCAAGGTTATTGGTCTGTGGTATTTCTCCAAAACAAACATGATACCATCTCAGACCACACAATTTTACCTTGAGAGAGAGGAGCAATAACATAAGCATTACATCTCTCTTTATTGCCCTGACCAAATCCAGCTAAAGGGACCTACCCTAAGTTATTCCACTTCACATGAAGCACCAATATCCAAGGAGGGCCCAGCAACTGAACCAAACAAATCACTTCTGACCAGACATCTCCATTGGAAATTAGATGAACATAATGGAAATGACACAGTGATATGATAGCAATCTCACCATATTACCAATGTAACTATAATGATTTGAGGTACATCTAACTTCAATGTAACAGAATAACATATAAAATATAGTAAAAGAATCTAGATAAAATCTCCATGATTATACACAGCCAATCAAAATCAAATGAGAGTACAACATTAACATGAAATGTGTGCAAGTATAAAACAAAATTGAAAACTATACCAAAAAATCCCAACTTTTTTACAATAAACAGGAAAACACAGAATTAATTCACCCAGAAGTGTATAACCCTTTACAAGCACTTTTTTTTTCCAAAATGTATTGATTCTATAGTACAACACATGATAGCTACGCATTGGAAAATGTACAAGGTCTGGATATCCTAAGTCTACACAATTTATCATCACACAAAAGCTCTCAAAATCTGCTTCAGTCCTGGTTCTTTATCTAAACCTATGGCACCACTACAGGCATTGGCTTTAAGCCCAATATACATATGAGTCTCCAACCATTTGTAAAACAGCTCTTGAAATATTCGGTGAGTAAATAATGCTACTTCTATTATATTTGTCAGATAGTGGGTACATGAAGAATTTGGAAAAAAAGATAGCGAGCTATGGGAAACTTACTAGATAAGACTTTTGAACATAACAACACAAGAATTGTTATCTTCAAATAAAGGCCTCCTCCTCCCCTTCAGCCTTTCCTCTCCATCTCCAAAATTGGTGTCTTTACCAATTCTTTGCGTTACTTATTATAAAAATCAGCAGACAGTAAAGTTCCCATAGCCTAAGACCTCATCATCAAGGAAACCAGTCAGTCCAGAATTCTTTAAAAAATAGTTTCAAATCCCTGCCTATGAGATATCACATACTACTCTGGAACAAATAAGTAGAGACTGGTGGCAAATTTAATCAAAAAACAAGTCCCTATGGAGTCACTGGCTTCAAAGACTAAAATAACATAATGAACACCATCATGTAAAATAAACTCATATGACTTCCTAACAAGCAAATGGTGCCATACCACGACACCTACATGGAATTTTGAAAATAAAAAAAAGTGTCTCTATTCCCAATACCTTCCTATGGGAAACTTACTAGATAAGACTTTTGAACATAACAACACAAGAATTGTTATCTTCAAATAAAGGCCTCCTCCTCCCCTTCAGCCTTGCCTCTCCATCTCCAAAATTGGTGTCTTTACCAATCTTATGTGTCACTTATTGTAAATAGCAGCAAATACTAAAGTTCCTATAGCCTAGGACCTCATAATCCGGAAATCCAGTCAGTACAGAATTCTTAAAAAAATAGTTTCAAACCCCTGGCTATCAGATATCACATACTTCTCTGGTACACAGAAGTAGAGACTGGTGACAAATTTACCAAAACCAAGTCCCTGTGGAGTCACTGGTTTCAAAGACTAAAAAAACACAGTGAACACCATCACTAAAATCAAATCAGATGACTTCCTAACCAGCAAGTGGCGCCATACTATGACACCTACACAGAATTTTGAAAAAAGCAGACCTCTTTATTCCCAATACTTTTCAAGGTTATTGGTCTGTGGTATTTCTCCAAAACAAACATGATACCATCTGAGAAAACACAATTTTACCTTGAGAGAGAGGAGCAATAACATAAGCATTACATCTCCTCGTTACTGCCCTGACCAAATCCAGCTAAAAGGACCTACCCTAAGTTATTCCACTTCACATGAAGCACCAATATCCAAGGAGGGCCCAGCAACTGAACCAAACAAACCACTTCTGACCAGACATCTCCATTGGAAATTAGATGAACATAATGGAAATGACACAGTGATATGATAGCAATCTCACCATATTACCAATGTAACTATAATAATTTGAGGTACATCTAACTTCAATGTAACAGAATAACATATAAAATATAGTAAAATAATCTAGATAAAATCTCCATGATTATACACAGCCAATCAAAATCAAATGAGAGCACAACATTAACATGAAATGTGTGCAAGTATAAAACAAAATTGAAAACTATACCAAAAAATGTCCAACTTTTTTACAATAAACAGGAAAACACAGAATTAATTCACCCAGGAGTGTATACCCCTTTACTAGTACTTTTTTTTTACAAAATGTATTGATTCTATAGTACAACACATGATAGCTACGCATTGGAAAACGTACAAGGTCTGGATATCCTAAGTCTACACAATTTATCATCACACAAAAGCTCTCAAAATCTGCTTCAGTCCTGGTTCTTTATCTAAACCTATGGCACCACTACAGGCATTGGCTTTAATCCCAATATACATATGAGTCTCCAACCATTTGTAAAACAGCTCTTGGAATATTAGGTGAGTAAATAATGCTACTTCTATTATATTTGTCAGATAGTGGGTACATGAAGAATTTGGAAAAAAAGATAGCGAGCTATGGGAAACTTACTAGATAAGACTTTTGAACATAACAACACAAGAATTGTTATCTTCAAATAAAGGCCTCCTCCTCCCCTTCAGCCTTGCCTCTCCATCTCCAAAATAGGTGTCTTTTCAATCTTATGTGTCACTTATTGTAAATAGCAGCAAATACTAAAGTTCCTATAGCCTAGGACCTCATAATCCGGAAATCCAGTCAGTACAGAATTCTTAAAAAAATAGTTTCAAACCCCTGGCTATCAGATATCACATACTACTCTGGTACACAGAAGTAGAGACTGGTGACAAATTTACCAAAACCAAGTCCCTGTGGAGTCACTGGTTTCAAAGACTAAAAAAACACAGTGAACACCATCACTAAAATCAAATCAGAAGACTTCCTAACCAGCAAATGGCGCCATACTATGACACCTACACAGAATTTTGAAAAAAGCAGACCTCTTTATTCCCAATACCTTTCAAGGTTATTGGTCTGTGGTATTTATCCAAAACAAACCTGATACCATCTCAGACCACACAATTTTACCTTGAGAGAGAGGAGCAATAACATAAGCATTACATCTCTCTTTATTGCCCTGATCAAATCCAGCTAAAGGCACCTACCCTAAGTTATTCCACTTCACATGAAGCACCAATATCCAAGGAGGGCCCAGCAACTGAACCAAACAAACCACTTCTGACCAGACATCTCCATTGGAAATTAGATGAACATAATGGAAATGACACAGTGATATGATAGCAATCTCACCATATTACCAATGTAACTATAATGATTTGAGGTACATCTAACTTCAATGTAACAGAATAACATATAACATATAGTAAAAGAATCTAGATAAAATCTCCATGATTATACACAGCCAATCAAAATCAAATGAGAGTACAACATTAACATGAAATGTGTGCAAGTATAAAACAAAATTGAAAACTATACCAAAAAATCCCAACTTTTTTACAATAAACAGGAAAAACACAGAATTAATTCACCCAGAAGTGTATACCCCTTTACAAGCACATTTTTTCCCCAAAATGTATTGATTCTATAGTACAACACATGATAGCTATGCATTGGAAAACGTACAAGGTCTGTATATCCTAAGTCTACACAATTTATCATCACACAAAAGCTCTCAAAATCTGCTTCAGTCCAGGTTCTTTATCTAAACCTATGGCACCACTACAGGCATTGGCTTTAAGCCCAATATACATATGAGTCTCCAACCATTTGTAAAACAGCTCTTGGAATATTAGGTGAGTAAATAATGCTACTTCTATTATATTTGTCAGATAGTGGGTACATGAAGAATTTGGAAAAAAAGATAGCGAGCTATGGGAAACTTACTAGATAAGACTTTTGAACATAACAACACAAGAATTGTTATCTTCAAATAAAGGCCTCCTCCTCCCCTTCAGCCTTTCCTCTCCATCTCCAATATTGGTGTCTTTACCAATTCTTTGCGTTACTTATTATAAAAATCAGCAGACAGTAAAGTTCCCATAGCCTAAGACCTCATCATCCAGGAAACCAGTCAGTCCAGAATTCTTAATAAAATAGTTTCAAATCCCTGCCTATGAGATATCACATACTACTCTGGGACAAATAAGTAGAGACTGGTGACAAATTTTATCAAAAAACAAGTCCCTATGGAGTCACTGGCTTCAAAGACTAAAATAACATAATGAACACCATCATGTAAAATAAACTCATATGACTTCCTAACAAGCAAATGGTGCCATACCAGGACACCTACATGGAATTTTGAAAAAAAAATATGTCTCTATTTCCAATACCTTCCTATGGGAAACTTACTAGGTAAGACTTTTGAACATAACAACACAAGAATTGTTATCTTCAAATAAAGGCCTCCTCCTCCCCTTCAGCCTTGCCTCTCCATCTCCAAAATTGGTGTCTTTACCAATCTTATGTGTCACTTATTGTAAATAGCAGCAAATACTAAAGTTCCTATAGCCTAGGACCTCATAATGCGGAAATCCAGTCAGTACAGTATTCTTAAAAAAATAGTTTCAAACCCCTGGCTATCAGATATTACATACTACTCTGGTACACAGAAGTAGAGACTGGTGATAAATTTACAAAAACC
The DNA here is from genome assembly GCF_050947455.1 of Rhinoderma darwinii. Lineage (NCBI taxonomy): Eukaryota > Metazoa > Chordata > Amphibia > Anura > Rhinodermatidae > Rhinoderma > Rhinoderma darwinii. The sequence continues at coordinate 99,764 of NW_027464223.1, forward strand.
AAGTCCCTGTGGAGTCACTGGTTTCAAAGACTAAAAAAACACAGTGAAAACCATCGCTAAAATCAAATCAGATGACTTCCTAAGCAGCAAATGGCGCCATACTATGACACCTACACAGAATTTTGAAAAAAGCAGACGTCTTTATTCCCAATACCTTTCAAGGTTATTGGTCTGTGGTATTTCTCCAAAACAAACATGATACCATCTCAGACCACACAATTTTACCTTGAGAGAGAGGAGCAATAACATAAGCATTACATCTCTCTTTATTGCCCTGACCAAATCCAGCTAAAGGGTCCTACCCTAAGTTATTCCACTTCACATGAAGCACCAATATCCAAGGAGGGCCCAGCAACTGAACCAAACAAATCACTTCTGACCAGACATCTCCATTGGAAATTAGATGAACATAATGGAAATGACACAGTGATATGATAGCAATCTCACCATATTACCAATGTAACTATAATGATTTGAGGTACATCTAACTTCAATGTAACAGAATAACATATAAAATATAGTAAAAGAATCTAGATAAAATCTCCATGATTATACACAGCCAATCAAAATCAAATGAGAGTACAACATTAACACGAAATGTGTGCAAGTATAAAACAAAATTGAAAACTATACCAAAAAATCCCAACTTTTTTACAATAAACAGGAAAACACAGAATTAATTCACCCAGAAGTGTATAACCCTTTACAAGCACTTTTTTTTCCCAAAATGTATTGATTCTATAGTACAACACATGATAGCTACGCATTGGAAAATGTACAAGGTCTGGATATCCTAAGTCTACACAATTTATCATCACACAAAAGCTCTCAAAATCTGCTTCAGTCCTGGTTCTTTATCTAAACCTATGGCACCACTACAGGCATTGGCTTTAAGCCCAATATACATATGAGTCTCCAACCATTTGTAAAACAGCTCTTGAAATATTAGGTGAGTAAATAATGCTACTTCTATTATATTTGTCAGATAGTGGGTACATGAAGAATTTGGAAAAAAAGATAGCGAGCTATGAGAAACTTACTTGATAAGACTTTTGAACATAACAACACAAGAATTGTTATCTTCAAATAAAGGCCTCCTCCTCCCCTTCAGCCTTTCCTCTCCATCTCCAAAATTGGTGTCTTTACCAATTCTTTGCGTTACTTATTATAAAAATCAGCAGACAGTAAAGTTCCCATAGCCTAAGACCTCATCATCAAGGAAACCAGTCAGTCCAGAATTCTTTAAAAAATAGTTTCAAATCCCTGCCTATGAGATATCACATACTACTCTGGAACAAATAAGTAGAGACTGGTGGCAAATTTAATCAAAAAACAAGTCCCTATGGAGTCACTGGCTTCAAAGACTAAAATAACATAATGAACACCATCATGTAAAATAAACTCATATGACTTCCTAACAAGCAAATGGTGCCATACCACGACACCTATATGGAATTTTGAAAAAAAAATATGTCTCTATTCCCAATACCTTCCTATGGGAAACTTACTAGATAAGACTTTTGAACATAACAACACAAGAATTGTTATCTTCAAATAAAGGCCTCCTCCTCCCCTTCAGCCTTGCCTCTCCATCTCCAAAATTGGTGTCCTTACCAATCTTATGTGTCACTTATTGTAAATAGCAGCAAATACTAAAGTTCCTATAGCCTAGGACCTCATAATCCGGAAATCCAGTCAGTACAGAATTCTTAAAAAAAATAGTTTCAAACCCCTGGCTATCAGATATCACATACTACTCTGGTACACAGAAGTAGAGACTGGTGACAAATTTACCAAAACCAAGTCCCTGTGGAGTCACTGGTTTCAAAGACTAAAAAAACACAGTGAACACCATCACTAAAATCAAATCAGATGACTTCCTAACCAGCAAATGGCGCCATACTATGACACCTACACAGAATTTTGAATAAAGCAGACCTCTTTATTCCCAATACCTTTAAGGTTATTGGTCTGTGGTATTTCTACAAAACAAACATGATACCATCTCAGACCACACAATTTTACCTTGAGAGAGAGGAGCAATAACATAAGCATTACATCTCTCTTTATTGCCCTGATCAAATCCAGCTAAAGGGACCTACCCTAAGTTATTCCACTTCACATGAAGCACCAATATCCAAGGAGGGCCCAGCAACTGAACCAAACAAACCACGTCTGACCAGACATCTCCATTGGAAATTAGATGAACATAATGGAAATGACACAGTGATATGATAGCAATCTCACCATATTACCAATGTAACTATAATGATTTGAGGTACATCTAACTTCAATGTAACAGAATAACATATAAAATATAGTAAAATAATCTAGATTAAATCTCCATGATTATACACAGCCAATCAAAATCAAATGAGAGTACAACATTAACATGAAATGTGTGCAAGTATAAAACAAAATTGAAAACAATACCAAAAAATCCCAACTTTTTTACAGTAAACAGGAAAACACAGAATTAATTCACCCAGAAGTGTATACCCATTTACAAGCACTTTTTTTTTTACAAAATGTATTGATTCTATAGTACAACACATGATAGCTACGCATTGGAAAACGTACAAGGTCTGGATATCCTAAGTCTACACAATTTATCATCACACAAAAGCTCTCAAAATCTGCTTCAGTCATGGTTCTTTATCTAAACCTATGGCACCACTACAGGCATTGGCTTTAAGCCCAATATACATATGAGTCTCCAACCATTTGTAAAACAGCTCTTGGAATATTAGGTGAGTAAATAATGCTACTTCTATTATATTTGTCAGATAGTGGGTACATGAAGAATTTGGAAAAAAAGATAGCGAGCTATGGGAAACTTACTAGATAAGACTTTTGAACATAACAACACAAGAATTGTTATCTTCAAATAAAGGCCTCCTCCTCCCCTTCAGCCTTTCCTCTCCATCTCCAAAATTGGTGACTTTACCAATTCTTTGCATTACTTATTATAAAAATCAGCAGACAGTAAATTTCCCATAGCCTAAGAACTCATCATCCAGGAAACCAGTCAGTCCAGAATTCTTAAAAAAATAGTTTCAAATCCCTGCCTATGAGATATCACATACTACTCTGGGACAAATAAGTAGAGACTGGTGGCAAATTTAATCAAAAAACAAGTCCCTATGGAGTCACTGGCTTCAAAGACTAAAATAACATAATGAACACCATCATGTAAAATAAACTCATATGACTTCCTAACAAGCAAATGGTGCCATACCACGACACCTACATGGAATTTTGAAAATAAAAAAAAGTGTCTCTATTCCCAATACCTTCCTATGGGAAACTTACTAGATAAGACTTTTGAACATAACAACACAAGAATTGTTATCTTCAAATAAAGGCCTCCTCCTCCCCTTCAGCCTTGCCTCTCCATCTCCAAAATTGGTGTCTTTACCAATCTTATGTGTCACTTATTGTAAATAGCAGCAAATACTAAAGTTCCTATAGCCTAGGACCTCATAATCCGGAAATCCAGTCAGTACAGAATTCTTAAAAAAATAGTTTCAAACCCCTGGCTATCAGATATCACATACTACTCTGGTACACAGAAGTAGAGACTGGTGACAAATTTACCAAAACCAAGTCCCTGTGGAGTCACTGGTTTCAAAGACTAAAAAAACACAGTGAACACCATCACTAAAATCAAATCAGATGACTTCCTAACCAGCAAGTGGCGCCATACTATGACACCTACACAGAATTTTGAAAAAAGCAGACCTCTTTATTCCCAATACCTTTCAAGGTTATTGGTCTGTGGTATTTCTCCAAAACAAACATGATACCATCTCAGACCACACAATTTTACCTTTAGAGAGAGGAGCAATAACATAAGCATTACATCTCTCTTTATTGCCCTGACCAAATCCAGCTAAAGGGACCTACCCTAAGTTATTCCACTTCACATGAAGCACCAATATCCAAGGAGGGCCCAGCAACTGAACCAAACAAACCACTTCTGACCAGACATCTCCATTGGAAATTAGATGAACATAATGGAAATGACACAGTGATATGATAGCAATCTCACCATATTACCAATGTAACTATAATGATTTGAGGTACATCTAACTTCAATGTAACAGAATAACATATAAAATATAGTAAAAGAATCTAGATAAAATCTCCATGATTATACACAGCCAATCAAAATCAAATGAGAGTACAACATTAACATGAAATGTGTGCAAGTATAAAACAAAATTGAAAACTATACCTAAAAATCCCAACTTTTTTACAGTAAACAGGAAAACACAGAATTAATTCACCCAGAAGTGTATACCCCTTTACAAGCACTTTTTTTTTACAAAATGTATTGATTCTATAGTACAACACATGATAGCTATGCATTGGAAAACGTACAAGGTCTGGATATCCTAAGTCTACACAATTTATCATCACACAAAAGCTCTCAAAATCTGCTTCAGTCCTGGTTCTTTATCTAAACCTATGGCACCACTACAGGCATTGGCTTTAAGCCCAATATACATATGAGTCTCCAACCATTTGTAAAACAGCTCTTGGTATATTAGGTGAGTAAATAATGCTACTTCTATTATATTTGTCAGATAGTGGGTACATGAAGAATTTGGAAAAAAAGATAGCGAGCTATGGGAAACTTACTAGATAAGACTTTTGAACATAACAACACAAGAATTGTTATCTTCAAATAAAGGCCTCCTCCTCCCCTTCAGCCTTTCCTCTCCATCTCCAAAATTGGTGTCTTTACCAATTCTTTGCGTTACTTATTATAAAAATGAGCAGACAGTAAAGTTCCCATAGCCTAAGACCTCATCATCCAGGAAACCAGTCAGTCCAGAATTCATAAAAAAAATAGCTTCAAATCCCTTCCTATGAGATATCACATACTACTCTGGGACAAATAAGTAGAGACTGGTGGCAAATTTAATCAAAAAACAAGTCCCTATGGAGTCACTGGCTTCAAAGACTAAAATAACATAATGAACACCATCATGTAAAATAAACTCATATGACTTCCTAACAAGCAAATGGTGCCATACCACGACACCTACATGGAATTTTGAAAAAAATATATGTCTCTATTCCCAATACCTTCCTATGGGAAACTTACTAAATAAGACTTTTGAACATAACAACACAAGAATTGTTATCTTCAAATAAAGGCCTCCTCCTCCCCTTCAGCCTTGCCTCTCCATCTCCAAAATTGGTGTCTTTACCAATCTTATGTGTCACTTATTGTAAATAGCAGCAAATACTAAAGTTCCTATAGCCTAGGACCTCATAATCCGGAAATCCAGTCAGTACAGAATTCTTAAAAAAATAGTTTCAAACCCCTGGCTATCAGATATCACATACTACTCTGGTACACAGAAGTAGAGACTGGTGACAAATTTACCAAAAGTAAGTACCTGTGGAGTCACTGGTTTCAAAGACTAAAAAAACACAGTGAACACCATCACTAAAATCAAATCAGATGACTTCCTAACCAGCAAATGGTGCCATACTATGACACCTACACAGAATTTTGAAAAAAGCAGACCTCTTTATGCCCAATACCTTTCAAGGTTATTGGTCTGTGGTATTTCTCCAAAACAAACATGATACCATCTCAGACCACACAATTTTACCTTGAGAGAGAGGAGCAATAACATAAGCATTACATCTCTCTTTATTGTCCTGACCAAATCCAGCTAAAGGGACCTACCCTAAGTTATTCCACTTCACATGAAGCACCAATATCCAAGGAGGGCCCAGCAACTGAACCAAACAAACCACTTCTGACCAGACATCTGCATTGGAAATTAGATGAACATAATGGAAATGACACAGTGATATGATAGCAATCTCACCATATTACCAATGTAACTATAATGATTTGAGGTACATCTAACTTCAATGTAACAGAATAACATATAAAATATAGTAAAAGAATCTAGATAAAATCTCCATGATTATACACAGCCAATCAAAATCAAATGAGAGTACAACATTATCATGAAATGTGTGCAAGTATAAAACAAAATTGAAAACGATACCAAAAAATCCCAACTTTTTTACAGTAAACAGGAAAACACAGAATTAATTCACCCAGAAGTGTATACCCATTTACAAGCACTTTTTTTTTTACAAAATGTATTGATTCTATAGTACAACACATGATAGCTACGCATTGGAAAACGTACAAGGTCTGGATATCCTAAGTCTACACAATTTATCATCACACAAAAGCTCTCAAAATCTGCTTCAGTCATGGTTCTTTATCTAAACCTATGGCACCACTACAGGCATTGGCTTTAAGCCCAATATACATATGAGTCTCCAACCATTTGTAAAACAGCTCTTGGAATATTAGGTGAGTAAATAATGCTACTTCTATTATATTTGTCAGATAGTGGGTACATGAAGAATTTGGAAAAAAAGATAGCGAGCTATGGGAAACTTACTAGATAAGACTTTTGAACATAACAACACAAGAATTGTTATCTTCAAATAAAGGCCTCCTCCTCCCCATCAGCCTTTCCTCTCCATCTCCAAAATTGGTGTCTTTACCAATTCTTTGCGTTACTTATTATAAAAATCAGCAGACAGTAAAGTTCCCATAGCCTAAGACCTCATCATCCAGGAAACCAGTCAGTCCAGAATTCTTAAAAAAATAGTTTAAAATCCCTGCCTATGAGATATCACATACTACTCTGGGACAAATAAGTAGAGTCTGGTGGCAAATTTAATCAAAAAACAAGTCCCTATGGAGTCACTGGCTTCAAAGACTAAAATAACATAATGAACACAATCATGTAAAATAAACTCATATGACTTCCTAACATGCAAATGGTGCCATACCACGACACCTACATGGAATTTTGAAAAAAAAATATGTCTCCATTCCCAATACCTTCCTATGGGAAACTTACTAGATAAGACTTTTGAACATAACAACACAAGAATTGTTATGTTCAAATAAAGGCCTCCTCCTCCCCTTCAGCCTTTCCTCTCCATCTCCAAAATTGGTGTCTTTACCAATCTTTTGTGTCACTTATTGTAAATAGCAGCAAATACTAAAGTTCCTATAGCCTAGGACCTCATAATCCGGAAATCCAGTCAGTACAGAATTCTTAAAAAAATAGTTTCAAACCCCTGGCTATCAGATATCACATACTACTCTGGTACACAGAAGTAGAGACTGGTGAAAAATTTACCAAAACCAAGTCCCTGTGGAGTCACTGGTTTCAAAGACTAAAAAAACACAGTGAACACCATCACTAAAATCAAATCAGGTGACTTCCTAACCAGCAAATGGCGCCATACTATGACACCTACACAGAATTTTGAAAAAAGCAGACCTCTTTATTCCCAATACCTTTAAGGTTATTGGTCTGTGGTATTTCTACAAAACAAACCTGATACCATCTCAGACCACAAAATTTTACCTTGAGAGAGAGGAGCAATAACATAAGCATTACATCTCTCTTTATTGCCCTGATCAAATCCAGCTAAAGGGACCTACCCTAAGTTATTCCACTTCACATGAAGCACCAATATCCAAGGAGGGCCCAGCAACTGAACCAAATAAACCACTTCTGACCAGACATCTGCATTGGAAATTAGATGAACTTAATGGAAATGACACAGTGATATGATAGCAATCTCACCATATTACCAATGTAACTATAATGATTTGAGGTACATCTAACTTCAATGTAACAGAATAACATATAAAATATAGTAAAAGAATCTAGATAAAATCTCCATGATTATACACAGCCAATCAAAATCAAATGAGAGTACAACATTATCATGAAATGTGTGCAAGTATAAAACAAAATTGAAAACGATACCAAAAAATCCCAACTTTTTTACAGTAAACAGGAAAACACAGAATTAATTCACCCAGAAGTGTATACCCCTTTACAAGCACTTTTTTTTTTACAAAATGTATTGATTCTATAGTACAACAAATGATAGCTACGCATTGGAAAACGTACAAGGTTTGGATATCCTAAGTCTACACAATTTATCATCACACAAAAGCTCTCAAAATCTGCTTCAGTCCTTGTTCTTTATCTAAACCTATGGCACCACTACAGGCATTGGCTTTAAGCCCAATATACATATGAGTCTCCAACCATTTGTAAAACAGCTCTTGGTATATTAGGTGAGTAAATAATGCTACTTCTATTATATTTGTCAGATAGTGGGTACATGAAGAATTTGGAAAAAAAGATAGCGAGCTATGGGAAACTTACTAGATAAGACTTTTGAACATAACAACACAAGAATTGTTATCTTCAAATAAAGGCCTCCTCCTCCCCTTCAGCCTTTCCTCTCCATCTCCAAAATTGGTGTCTTTACCAATTATTTGCGTTACTTATTATAAAAATCAGCAGACAGTAAAGTTCCCATAGCCTAAGACCTCATCATCCAGGAAACCAGTCAGTCCAGAATTCTTAAAAAAATAGTTTCAAATCCCTGCCTATGAGATATCACATACTACTCTGGGACAAATAAGTAGAGACTGGTGGCAAATTTAATCAAAAAACAAGTCCCTATGGAGTCACTGGCTTCAAAGACTAAAATAACATAATGAACACAATCATGTAAAATAAACTCATATGACTTCCTAACAAGCAAATGGTGCCATACCATGACACCTACATGGAATTTTGAAAAAAAAATATGTCTCCATTCCCAATACCTTCCTATGGGAAACTTACTAGATAAGACTTTTGAACATAACAACACAAGAATTGTTATGTTCAAATAAAGGCCTCCTCCTCCCCTTCAGCCTTTCCTCTCCATCTCCAAAATTGGTGTCTTTACCAATCTTTTGTGTCACTTATTGTAAATAGCAGCAAATACTAAAGTTCCTATAGCCTAGGACCTCATAATCCGGAAATCCAGTCAGTACAGAATTCTTAAAAAAATAGTTTCAAACCCCTGGCTATCAGATATCACAATACTACTCTGGTACACAGAAGTAGAGACTGGTGACAAATTTACCAAAACCAAGTCCCTGTGGAGTCACTGGTTTCAAAGACTAAAAAAATACAGTGAACACCATCACTAAAATCAAATCAGATGACTTCCTAACCAGCAAATGGTGCCATACTATGACACCTGCACAGAATTTTGAAAAAAGCACACCTCTTTATTCCCAATACCTTTCAAGGTTAATGGTCTGTAGTATTTCTCCAAAACAAACATGATACCATCTCAGACCACACAATTTTACCTTGAGAGAGAGGAGCAATAACATAAGCATTACATCTCTCTTTATTGCCCTGATCAAATCCAGCTAAAGGGACCTACCCTAAGTTATTCCACTTCACATGAAGCACCAATATCCAAGGAGGGCCCAGCAACTGAACCAAACAAACCACTTCTGACCAGACATCTGCATTGGAAATTAGATGAACATAATGGAAATGACACAGTGATATGATAGCAATCTCACCATATTACCAATGTAACTATAATGATTTGAGGTACATCTAACTTCAATGTAACAGAATAACATATAAAATATAGTAAAAGAATCTAGATAAAATCTCCATGATTATACACAGCCAATCAAAATCAAATGAGAGTACAACATTATCATGAAATGTGTGCAAGTATAAAATAAAATTGAAAACGATACCAAAAAATCCCAACTTTTTTACAGTAAACAGGAAAACACAGAATTAATTCACCCAGAAGTGTATACCCATTTACAAGCACTTTTTTTTTTACAAAATGTATTGATTCTATAGTACAACACATGATAGCTACGCATTGGAAAACGTACAAGGTCTGGATATCCTAAGTCTACACAATTTATCATCACACAAAAGCTCTCAAAATCTGCTTCAGTCATGGTTCTTTATCTAAACCTATGGCACCACTACAGGCATTGGCTTTAAGCCCAATATACATATGAGTCTCCAACCATTTGTAAAACAGCTCTTGGAATATTAGGTGAGTAAATAATGCTACTTCTATTATATTTGTCAGATAGTGGGTACATGAAGAATTTGGAAAAAAAGATAGCGAGCTATGGGAAACTTACTAGATAAGACTTTTGAACATAACAACACAAGAATTGTTATCTTCAAATAAAGGCCTCCTCCTCCCCTTCAGCCTTTCCTCTCCATCTCCAAAATTGGTGTCTTTACCAATTCTTTGCGTTACTTATTATAAAAATCAGCAGATAGTAAAGTTCCCATAGCCTAAGACCTCATCATCCAGGAAACCAGTCAGTCCAGAATTCTTAAAAAAATAGTTTCAAATCCCTGCCTATGAGATATCACATACTACTCTGGGACAAATAAGTAGAGACTGGTGGCAAATTTAATCAAAAAACAAGTCCCTATGGAGTCACTGGCTTCAAAGACTAAAATAACATAATGAACACAATCATGTAAAATAAACTTATATGACTTCCTAACAAGCAAATGGTGCCATACCATGACACCTACATGGAATTTTGAAAAAAAAAATATGTCTCCATTCCCAATACCTTCCTATGGGAAACTTACTAGATAAGACTTTTGAACATAACAACACAAGAATTGTTATGTTCAAATAAAGGCCTCCTCCTCCCCTTCAGCCTTTCCTCTCCATCTCCAAAATTGGTGTCTTTACCAATCTTTTGTGTCACTTATTGTAAATAGCAGCAAATACTAAAGTTCCTATAGCCTAGGACCTCATAATCCGGAAATCCAGTCAGTACAGAATTCTTAAAAAAATAGTTTCAAACCCCTGGCTATCAGATATCACATACTACTCTGGTACACAGAAGTAGAGACTGGTGACAAATTTACCAAAACCAAGTCCCTGTGGAGTCACTGGTTTCAAAGACTAAAAAAACACAGTGAACACCATCACTAAAATCAAATCAGGTGACTTCCTAAGCAGCAAATGGCGCCATACTATGACACCTACACAGAATTTTGAAAAAAGCAGACCTCTTTATTCCCAATACCTTTAAGGTTATTGGTCTGTGGTATTTCTACAAAACAAACCTGATACCATCTCAGACCACACAATTTTACCTTGAGAGAGAGGAACAATAACATAAGCATTACATCTCTCTTTATTGCCCTGATCAAATCCAGCTAAAGGGACCTACCCTAAGTTATTCCACTTCACATGAAGCACCAATATCCAAGGAGGGCCCAGCAACTGAACCAAACAAACCACTTCTGACCAGACATCTGCATTGGAAATTAGATGAACATAATGGAAATGACACAGTGATATGATAGCAATCTCACCATATTACCAATGTAACTATAATGATTTGAGGTACATCTAACTTCAATGTAACAGAATAACATATAAAATATAGTAAAAGAATCTAGATAAAATCTCCATGATTATACACAGCCAATCAAAATCAAATGAGAGTACAACATTATCATGAAATGTGTGCAAGTATAAAACAAAATTGAAAACGATACCAAAAAATCCCAACTTTTTTACAGTAAACAGGAAAACACAGAATTAATTCACCCAGAAGTGTATACCCCTTTACAAGCACTTTTTTTTTTACAAAATGTATTGATTCTATAGTACAACACATGATAGCTACGCATTGGAAAACGTACAAGGTCTGGATATCCTAAGTCTACACAATTTATCATCACACAAAAGCTCTCAAAATCTGCTTCAGTCCTGGTTCTTTATCTAAACCTATGGCACCACTACAGGCATTGGCTTTAAGCCCAATATACATATGAGTCTCCAACCATTTGTAAAACAGCTCTTGGAATATTAGGTGAGTAAATAATGCTACTTCTATTATATTTGTCAGATAGTGGGTACATGAAGAATTTGGAAAAAAAGATAGCGAGCTATGGGAAACTTACTAGATAAGACTTTTGAACATAACAACACAAGAATTGTTATCTTCAAATAAAGGCCTCCTCCTCCCCTTCAGCCTTTCCTCTCCATCTCCAAAATTGGTGTCTTTACCAATTCTTTGCGTTACTTATTATAAAAATCAGCAGATAGTAAAGTTCCCATAGCCTAAGACCTCATCATCCAGGAAACCAGTCAGTCCAGAATTCTTAAAAAAATAGTTTCAAATCCCTGCCTATGAGATATCACTTACTACTCTGGGACAAATAAGTAGAGACTGGTGGCAAATTTAATCAAAAAACAAGTCCCTATGGAGTCTCTGGCTTCAAAGACTAAAATAACATAATGAACACCATCATGTAAAATAAACTCATATGACTTCCTAACAAGCAAATGGTGCCATACCACGACACCTATATGGAATTTTGAAAAAAAAATATGTCTCTATTCCCAATACCTTCCTATGGGAAACTTACTAGATAAGACTTTTGAACATAACAACACAAGAATTGTTATCTTCAAATAAAGGCCTCCTCCTCCCCTTCAGCCTTGCCTCTCCATCTCCAAAATTGGTGTCCTTACCAATCTTATGTGTCACTTATTGTAAATAGCAGCAAATACTAAAGTTCCTATAGCCTAGGACCTCATAATCCGGAAATCCAGTCAGTACAGAATTCTTAAAAAAAATAGTTTCAAACCCCTGGCTATCAGATATCACATACTACTCTGGTACACAGAAGTAGAGACTGGTGACAAATTTACCAAAACCAAGTCCCTGTGGAGTCACTGGTTTCAAAGACTAAAAAAACACAGTGAACACCATCACTAAAATCAAATCAGATGACTTCCTAACCAGCAAATGGCGCCATACTATGACACCTACACAGAATTTTGAATAAAGCAGACCTCTTTATTCCCAATACCTTTAAGGTTATTGGTCTGTGGTATTTCTACAAAACAAACATGATACCATCTCAGACCACACAATTTTACCTTGAGAGAGAGGAGCAATAACATAAGCATTACATCTCTCTTTATTGCCCTGATCAAATCCAGCTAAAGGGACCTACCCTAAGTTATTCCACTTCACATGAAGCACCAATATCCAAGGAGGGCCCAGCAACTGAACCAAACAAACCACGTCTGACCAGACATCTCCATTGGAAATTAGATGAACATAATGGAAATGACACAGTGATATGATAGCAATCTCACCATATTACCAATGTAACTATAATGATTTGAGGTACATCTAACTTCAATGTAACAGAATAACATATAAAATATAGTAAAATAATCTAGATTAAATCTCCATGATTATACACAGCCAATCAAAATCAAATGAGAGTACAACATTAACATGAAATGTGTGCAAGTATAAAACAAAATTGAAAACAATACCAAAAAATCCCAACTTTTTTACAGTAAACAGGAAAACACAGAATTAATTCACCCAGAAGTGTATACCCATTTACAAGCACTTTTTTTTTTACAAAATGTATTGATTCTATAGTACAACACATGATAGCTACGCATTGGAAAACGTACAAGGTCTGGATATCCTAAGTCTACACAATTTATCATCACACAAAAGCTCTCAAAATCTGCTTCAGTCATGGTTCTTTATCTAAACCTATGGCACCACTACAGGCATTGGCTTTAAGCCCAATATACATATGAGTCTCCAACCATTTGTAAAACAGCTCTTGGAATATTAGGTGAGTAAATAATGCTACTTCTATTATATTTGTCAGATAGTGGGTACATGAAGAATTTGGAAAAAAAGATAGCGAGCTATGGGAAACTTACTAGATAAGACTTTTGAACATAACAACACAAGAATTGTTATCTTCAAATAAAGGCCTCCTCCTCCCCATCAGCCTTTCCTCTCCATCTCAAAAATTGGTGTCTTTACCAATTCTTTGCGTTACTTATTATAAAAATCAGCAGACAGTAAAGTTCCCATAGCCTAAGACCTCATCATCCAGGAAACCAGTCAGTCCAGAATTCTTAAAAAAATAGTTTCAAATCCCTGCCTATGAGATATCACATACTACTCTGGGACAAATAAGTAGAGACTGGTGGCAAATTGAATCAAAAAACAAGTCCCTATGGAGTCACTGGCTTCAAAGACTAAAATAACATAATGAACACAATCATGTAAAATAAACTCATATGACTTCCTAACAAGCAAATGGTGCCATACCATGACACCTACATGGAATTTTGAAAAAAAAATATGTCTCCATTCCCAATACCTTCCTATGGGAAACTTACTAGATAAGACTTTTGAACATAACAACACAAGAATTGTTATCTTCAAATAAAGGCCTCCTCCTCCCCTTCAGCCTTTCCTCTCCATCTCCAAAATTGGTGTCTTTACCAATCTTTTGTGTCACTTATTGTAAATAGCAGCAAATACTAAAGTTCCTATAGCCTAGGACCTCATAATCCGGAAATCCAGTCAGTACAGAATTCTTAAAAAAATAGTTTCAAACCCCTGGCTATCAGATATCACAATACTACTCTGGTACACAGAAGTAGAGACTGGTGACAAATTTACCAAAACCAAGTCCCTGTGGAGTCACTGGTTTCAAAGACTAAAAAAACACAGTGAACACCATCACTAAAATCAAATCAGATGACTTCCTAACCAGCAAATGGCGCCCTACTATGACACCTACACAGAATTTTGAATAAAGCAGACCTCTTTATTCCCAATACCTTTAAGGTTATTGGTCTGTGGTATTTCTACAAAACAAACATGATACCATCTCAGACCACACAATTTTACCTTGAGAGAGAGGAGCAATAACATAAGCATTACATCTCTCTTTATTGCCCTGATCAAATCCAGCTAAAGGGACCTACCCTAAGTTATTCCACTTCACATGAAGCACCAATATCCAAGGAGGGCCCAGCAACTGAACCAAACAAACCACGTCTGACCAGACATCTCCATTGGAAATTAGATGAACATAATGGAAATGACACAGTGATATGATAGCAATCTCACCATATTACCAATGTAACTATAATGATTTGAGGTACATCTAACTTCAATGTAACAGAATAACATATAAAATATAGTAAAATAATCTAGATTAAATCTCCATGATTATACACAGCCAATCAAAATCAAATGAGAGTACAACATTAACATGAAATGTGTGCAAGTATAAAACAAAATTGAAAACAATACCAAAAAATCCCAACTTTTTTACAGTAAACAGGAAAACACAGAATTAATTCACCCAGAAGTGTATACCCATTTACAAGCACTTTTTTTTTTACAAAATGTATTGATTCTATAGTACAACACATGATAGCTACGCATTGGAAAACGTACAAGGTCTGGATATCCTAAGTCTACACAATTTATCATCACACAAAAGCTCTCAAAATCTGCTTCAGTCATGGTTCTTTATCTAAACCTATGGCACCACTACAGGCATTGGCTTTAAGCCCAATATACATATGAGTCTCCAACCATTTGTAAAACAGCTCTTGGAATATTAGGTGAGTAAATAATGCTACTTCTATTATATTTGTCAGATAGTGGGTACATGAAGAATTTGGAAAAAAAGATAGCGAGCTATGGGAAACTTACTAGATAAGACTTTTGAACATAACAACACAAGAATTGTTATCTTCAAATAAAGGCCTCCTCCTCCCCATCAGCCTTTCCTCTCCATCTCAAAAATTGGTGTCTTTACCAATTCTTTGCGTTACTTATTATAAAAATCAGCAGACAGTAAAGTTCCCATAGCCTAAGACCTCATCATCCAGGAAACCAGTCAGTCCAGAATTCTTAAAAAAATAGTTTCAAATCCCTGCCTATGAGATATCACATACTACTCTGGGACAAATAAGTAGAGACTGGTGGCAAATTGAATCAAAAAACAAGTCCCTATGGAGTCACTGGCTTCAAAGACTAAAATAACATAATGAACACAATCATGTAAAATAAACTCATATGACTTCCTAACAAGCAAATGGTGCCATACCATGACACCTACATGGAATTTTGAAAAAAAAAATATGTCTCCATTCCCAATACCTTCCTATGGGAAACTTACTAGATAAGACTTTTGAACATAACAACACAAGAATTGTTATGTTCAAATAAAGGCCTCCTCCTCCCCTTCAGCCTTTCCTCTCCATCTCCAAAATTGGTGTCTTTACCAATCTTTTGTGTCACTTATTGTAAATAGCAGCAAATACTAAAGTTCCTATAGCCTAGGACCTCATAATCCGGAAATCCAGTCAGTACAGAATTCTTAAAAAAATAGTTTCAAACCCCTGGCTATCAGATATCACATACTACTCTGGTACACAGAAGTAGAGACTGGTGACAAATTTACCAAAACCAAGTCCCTGTGGAGTCACTGGTTTCAAAGACTAAAAAAACACAGTGAACACCATCACTAAAATCAAATCAGGTGACTTCCTAACCAGCAAATGGCGCCATACTATGACACCTACACAGAATTTTGAAAAAAGCAGACCTCTTTATTCCCAATACCTTTAAGGTTATTGGTCTGTGGTATTTCTACAAAACAAACCTGATACCATCTCAGACCACACAATTTTACCTTGAGAGAGAGGAGCAATAACATAAGCATTACATCTCTCTTTATTGCCCTGATCAAATCCAGCTAAAGGGACCTACCCTAAGTTATTCCACTTCACATGAAGCACCAATATCCAAGGAGGGCCCAGCAACTGAACCAAACAAACCACTTCTGACCAGACATCTGCATTGGAAATTAGATGAACATAATGGAAATGACACAGTGATATGATAGCAATCTCACCATATTACCAATGTAACTATAATGATTTGAGGTACATCTAACTTCAATGTAACAGAATAACATATAAAATATAGTAAAAGAATCTAGATAAAATCTCCATGATTATACACAGCCAATCAAAATCAAATGAGAGTACAACATTATCATGAAATGTGTGCAAGTATAAAACAAAATTGAAAACGATACCAAAAAATCCCAACTTTTTTACAGTAAACAGGAAAACACAGAATTAATTCACCCAGAAGTGTATACCCCTTTACAAGCACTTTTTTTTTTACAAAATGTATTGATTCTATAGTACAACACATGATAGCTACGCATTGGAAAACGTACAAGGTCTGGATATCCTAAGTCTACACAATTTATCATCACACAAAAGCTCTCAAAATCTGCTTCAGTCCTGGTTCTTTATCTAAACCTATGGCACCACTACAGGCATTGGCTTTAAGCCCAATATACATATGAGTCTCCAACCATTTGTAAAACAGCTCTTGGTATATTAGGTGAGTAAATAATGCTACTTCTATTATATTTGTCAGATAGTGGGTACATGAAGAATTTGGAAAAAAAGATAGCGAGCTATGGGAAACTTACTAGATAAGACTTTTGAACATAACAACACAAGAATTGTTATCTTCAAATAAAGGCCTCCTCCTCCCCTTCAGCCTTTCCTCTCCATCTCCAAAATTGGTGTCTTTACCAATTATTTGCGTTACTTATTATAAAAATCAGCAGACAGTAAAGTTCCCATAGCCTAAGACCTCATCATCCAGGAAACCAGTCAGTCCAGAATTCTTAAAAAAATAGTTTCAAATCCCTGCCTATGAGATATCACATACTACTCTGGGACAAATAAGTAGAGACTGGTGGCAAATTTAATCAAAAAACAAGTCCCTATGGAGTCACTGGCTTCAAAGACTAAAATAACATAATGAACACAATCATGTAAAATAAACTCATATGACTTCCTAACAAGCAAATGGTGCCATACCATGACACCTACATGGAATTTTGAAAAAAAAGTATGTCTCCATTCCCAATACCTTCCTATGGGAAACTTACTAGATAAGACTTTTGAACATAACAACACAAGAATTGTTATGTTCAAATAAAGGCCTCCTCCTCCCCTTCAGCCTTTCCTCTCCATCTCCAAAATTGGTGTCTTTACCAATCTTTTGTGTCACTTATTGTAAATAGCAGCAAATACTAAAGTTCCTATAGCCTAGGACCTCATAATGCGGAAATCCAGTCAGTACAGAATTCTTAAAAAAATAGTTTCAAACCCCTGGCTATCAGATATCACATACTACTCTGGTACACAGAAGTAGAGACTGGTGACAAATTTACCAAAACCAAGTCCCTGTGGAGTCACTGGTTTCAAAGACTAAAAAAACACAGTGAACACCATCACTAAAATCAAATCAGGTGACTTCCTAACCAGCAAATGGCGCCATACTATGACACCTACACATAATTTTGAAAAAAGCAGACCTCTTTATTCCCAATACCTTTAAGGTTATTGGTCTGTGGTATTTCTACAAAACAAACATGATACCATCTCAGACCACACAATTTTACCTTGAGAGAGAGGAGCAATAACATAAGCATTACATCTCTCTTTATTGCCCTGATCAAATCCAGCTAAAGGGACCTACCCTAAGTTATTCCACTTCACATGAAGCACCAATATCCAAGGAGGGCCCAGCAACTGAACCAAACAAACCACTTCTGACCAGACATCTGCATTGGAAATTAGATGAACATAATGGAAATGACACAGTGATATGATAGCAATCTCACCATATTACCAATGTAACTATAATGATTTGAGGTACATCTAACTTCAATGTAACAGAATAACATATAAAATATAGTAAAAGAATCTAGATAAAATCTCCATGATTATACACAGCCAATCAAAATCAAATGAGAGTACAACATTATCATGAAATGTGTGCAAGTATAAAACAAAATTGAAAACGATACCAAAAAATCCCAACTTTTTTACAGTAAACAGGAAAACACAGAATTAATTCACCCAGAAGTGTATACCCCTTTACAAGCACTTTTTTTTTTTTTACAAAATGTATTGATTCTATAGTACAACACATGATAGCTACGCATTGGAAAACGTACAAGGTCTGGATATCCTAAGTCTACACAATTTATCATCACACAAAAGCTCTCAAAATCTGCTTCAGTCCTGGTTCTTTATCTAAACCTATGGCACCACTACAGGCATTGGCTTTAAGCCCAATATACATATGAGTCTCCAACCATTTGTAAAACAGCTCTTGGTATATTAGGTGAGTAAATAATGCTACTTCTATTATATTTGTCAGATAGTGGGTACATGAAGAATTTGGAAAAAAAGATAGCGAGCTATGGGAAACTTACTAGATAAGACTTTTGAACATAACAACACAAGAATTGTTATCTTCAAATAAAGGCCTCCTCCTCCCCTTCAGCCTTTCCTCTCCATCTCCAAAATTGGTGTCTTTACTAATTCTTTGCGTTACATATTATAAAAATCAGCAGACAGTAAAGTTCCCATAGACTAAGACCTCATTATCCAGGAAACCAGTCAGTCCAGAATTCTTAAAAAAATTGTTTCAAATCCCTGCCTATGAGATATCACATACTACTCTGGGACAAATTAGTAGAGACTGGTGGCAAATTTAATCAAAAATCAAGTCCCTATGGAGTCACTGGCTTCAAAAACTAAAATAACATAATGAACACCATCATGTAAAATAAACTCATATGACTTCCTAACAAGCAAATGGTGCCATACCATGACACCTACATGGAATTTTGAAAAAAAAATATGTCTCCATTCCCATTACCTTCCTATGGGAAACTTACTAGATAAGACTTTTGAACATAACAACACAAGAATTGTTGTGTTCAAATAAAGGCCTCCTCCTCCCCTTCAGCCTTTCCTCTCCATCTCCAAAATTGGTGTCTTTACCAATCTTTTGTGTCACTTATTGTAAATAGCAGCAAATACTAAAGTTCCTATAGCCTAGGACCTCCTAATCCGGAAATCCAGTCAGTACAGAATTCTTAAAAAAATAGTTTCAAACCCCTGGCTATCAGAAATCACATACTACTCTGGTACACAGAAGTAGAGACTGGCGACAAATTTACCAAAACCAAGTCCCTGTGGAGTCACTGGTTTCAAAGACTAAAAAAACACAGTGAACACCATCACTAAAATCAAATCAGATGACTTCCTAACCAGCAAATGGTGCCATACTATGACACCTACACAGAATTTTGAAAAAAGCAGACCTCTTTATTCCCAATACCTTTCAAGGTTATTGGTCTGTGGTATTTCTCCAAAACAAACATGATACCATCTCAGACCACACAATTTTACCTTGAGAGAGAGGAACAATAACATAAGCATTACATCTCCTCTTTACTGCCCTGACCAAATCCAGCTAAAGGGACCTACCATAAGTAATTCCACTTCACATGAAGCACCAATATCCAAGGAGGGCCCAGCAACTGAACCAAACAAACCACTTCTGACCAGACATCTCCATTGGAAATTAGATGAACATAATGGAAATGACACAGTGATATGATAGCAATCTCACCATATTACCAATGTAACTATAATGATTTGAGGTACATCTAACTTCAATGTAACAGAATAACATATAAAATATAGTAAAAGAATCTAGATAAAATCTCCATGATTATACACAGCCAATCAAAATCAAATGAGAGTACAACATTAACATGAAATGTGTGCAAGTATAAAACAAAATTGAAAACTATACCAAAAAATCCCAACTTTTTTACAGTAAACAGGAAAACACAGAATTAATTCACCCAGAAGTGTATACCCCTTTACAAGCACTTTTTTTTACAAAATGTATTGATTCTATAGTACAACACATGATAGCTACGCATTGGAAAACGTACAAGGTCTGGATATCCTAAGTCTACACAATTTATCATCACACAAAAGCTCTCAAAATCTGCTTCAGTCCTGGTTCTTTATCTAAACCTATGGCACCACTACAGGCATTGGCTTTAAGCCCAATATACATATGAGTCTCCAACCATTTGTAAAACAGCTCTTGGTATATTAGGTGAGTAAATAATGCTACTTCTATTATATTTGTCAGATAGTGGGTACATGAAGAATTTGGAAAAAAAGATAGCGAGCTATGGGAAACTTACTAGATAAGACTTTTGAACATAACAACACAAGAATTGTTATCTTCAAATAAAGGCCTCCTCCTCCCCTTCAGCCTTTCCTCTCCATCTCCAAAATTGGTGTCTTTACCAATTATTTGCGTTACTTATTATAAAAATCAGCAGACAGTAAAGTTCCCATAGCCTAAGACCTCATCATCCAGGAAACCAGTCAGTCCAGAATTCTTAAAAAAATAGTTTCAAATCCCTGCCTATGAGATATCACATACTACTCTGGGACAAATAAGTAGAGACTGGTGGCAAATTTAATCAAAAAACAAGTCCCTATGGAGTCACTGGCTTCAAAGACTAAAATAACATAATGAACACAATCATGTAAAATAAACTCATATGACTTCCTAACAAGCAAATGGTGCCATACCATGACACCTACATGGAATTTTGAAAAAAAAGTATGTCTCCATTCCCAATACCTTCCTATGGGAAACTTACTAGATAAGACTTTTGAACATAACAACACAAGAATTGTTATGTTCAAATAAAGGCCTCCTCCTGCCCTTCAGCCTTTCCTCTCCATCTCCAAAATTGGTGTCTTTACCAATCTTTTGTGTCACTTATTGTAAATAGCAGCAAATACTAAAGTTCCTATAGCCTAGGACCTCATAATGCGGAAATCCAGTCAGTACAGAATTCTTAAAAAAATAGTTTCAAACCCCTGGCTATCAGATATCACATACTACTCTGGTACACAGAAGTAGAGACTGGTGACAAATTTACCAAAACCAAGTCCCTGTGGAGTCACTGGTTTCAAAGACTAAAAAAACACAGTGAACACCATCACTAAAATCAAATCAGGTGACTTCCTAACCAGCAAATGGCGCCATACTATGACACCTACACATAATTTTGAAAAAAGCAGACCTCTTTATTCCCAATACCTTTAAGGTTATTGGTCTGTGGTATTTCTACAAAACAAACATGATACCATCTCAGACCACACAATTTTACCTTGAGAGAGAGGAGCAATAACATAAGCATTACATCTCTCTTTATTGCCCTGATCAAATCCAGCTAAAGGGACCTACCCTAAGTTATTCCACTTCACATGAAGCACCAATATCCAAGGAGGGCCCAGCAACTGAACCAAACAAACCACTTCTGACCAGACATCTGCATTGGAAATTAGATGAACATAATGGAAATGACACAGTGATATGATAGCAATCTCACCATATTACCAATGTAACTATAATGATTTGAGGTACATCTAACTTCAATGTAACAGAATAACATATAAAATATAGTAAAAGAATCTAGATAAAATCTCCATGATTATACACAGCCAATCAAAATCAAATGAGAGTACAACATTATCATGAAATGTGTGCAAGTATAAAACAAAATTGAAAACGATACCAAAAAATCCCAACTTTTTTACAGTAAACAGGAAAACACAGAATTAATTCACCCAGAAGTGTATACCCCTTTACAAGCACTTTTTTTTTTTTTACAAAATGTATTGATTCTATAGTACAACACATGATAGCTACGCATTGGAAAACGTACAAGGTCTGGATATCCTAAGTCTACACAATTTATCATCACACAAAAGCTCTCAAAATCTGCTTCAGTCCTGGTTCTTTATCTAAACCTATGGCACCACTACAGGCATTGGCTTTAAGCCCAATATACATATGAGTCTCCAACCATTTGTAAAACAGCTCTTGGTATATTAGGTGAGTAAATAATGCTACTTCTATTATATTTGTCAGATAGTGGGTACATGAAGAATTTGGAAAAAAAGATAGCGAGCTATGGGAAACTTACTAGATAAGACTTTTGAACATAACAACACAAGAATTGTTATCTTCAAATAAAGGCCTCCTCCTCCCCTTCAGCCTTTCCTCTCCATCTCCAAAATTGGTGTCTTTACCAATTCTTTGCGTTAGTTATTATAAAAATCAGCAGACAGTAAAGTTCCCATAGCCTAAGACCTCACCATCCAGGAAACCAGTCAGTCCAGAATTCTTAAAAAAATAGTTTCAAATCCCTGCCTATGAGATATCACATACTACTCTGGGACAAATAAGTAGAGACTGGTGGCAAATTTAATCAAAAAACAAGTCCCTATGGAGTCACTGGCTTCAAAGACTAAAATAACATAATGAACACAATCATGTAAAATAAACTCATATGACTTCCTAACAAGCAAATGGTGCCATACCATGACACCTACATGGAATTTTGAAAAAAAAATATGTCTCCATTCCCAATACCTTCCTATGGGAAACTTACTAGATAAGACTTTTGAACATAACAACACAAGAATTGTTATCTTCAAATAAAGGCCTCCTCCTCCCCTTCAGCCTTTCCTCTCCATCTCCAAAATTGGTGTCTTTACCAATCTTTTGTGTCACTTATTGTAAATAGCAGCAAATACTAAAGTTCCTATAGCCTAGGACCTCATAATCCGGAAATCCAGTCAGTACAGAATTCTTAAAAAAATAGTTTCAAACCCCTGGCTATCAGATATCACAATACTACTCTGGTACACAGAAGTAGAGACTGGTGACAAATTTACCAAAACCAAGTCCCTGTGGAGTCACTGGTTTCAAAGACTAAAAAAACCACAGTGAACACCATCACTAAAATCAAATCAGATGACTTCCTAACCAGCAAATGGCGCCCTACTATGACACCTACACAGAATTTTGAATAAAGCAGACCTCTTTATTCCCAATACCTTTAAGGTTATTGGTCTGTGGTATTTCTACAAAACAAACATGATACCATCTCAGACCACACAATTTTACCTTGAGAGAGAGGAGCAATAACATAAGCATTACATCACTCTTTATTGCCCTGATCAAATCCAGCTAAAGGGACCTACCCTAAGTTATTCCACTTCACATGAAGCACCAATATCCAAGGAGGGCCCAGCAACTGAACCAAACAAACCACTTCTGACCAGACATCTCCATTGGAAATTAGATGAACATAATGGAAATGACACAGTGATATGATAGCAATCTCACCATATTACCAATGTAACTATAATGATTTGAGGTACATCTAACTTCAATGTAACAGAATAACATATAAAATATAGTAAAATAATCTAGATTAAATCTCCATGATTATACACAGCCAATCAAAATCAAATGAGAGTACAACATTAACATGAAATGTGTGCAAGTATAAAACAAAATTGAAAACAATACCAAAAAATCCCAACTTTTTTACAGTAAACAGGAAAACACAGAATTAATTCTCCCAGAAGTGTATACCCCTTTACAAGCACTTTTTTTTTTACAAAATGTATTGATTCTATAGTACAACACATGATAGCTATGCATTGGAAAACGTACAAGGTCTGGATATCCTAAGTCTACACAATTTATCATTACACAAAAGCTCTCAAAATCTGCTTCAGTCCTGGTTCTTTATCTAAACCTATGGCACCACTACAGGCATTGGCTTTAAGCCCAATATACATATGAGTCTCCAACCATTTGTAAAACAGCTCTTGGAATATTAGGTGAGTAAATAATGCTACTTCTATTATATTTGTCAGATAGTGGGTACATGAAGAATTTGGAAAAAAAGATAGCGAGCTATGGGAAACTTACTAGATAAGACTTTTGAACATAACAACACAAGAATTGTTATCTTCAAATAAAGGCCTCCTCCTCCCCTTCAGCCTTTCCTCTCCATCTCCAAAATTGGTGTCTTTACCAATTCTTTGCGTTACTTATTATAAAAATCAGCAGACAGTAAAGTTCCCATAGCCTAAGACCTCATCATCCAGGAAACCAGTCAGTCCAGAATTCTTAAAAAAAATAGTTTCAAATCCCTGCCTATGAGATATCACATACTACTCTGGGACAAATAAGTAGAGACTGGTGGCAAATTTAATAAAAAAACAAGTCCCTATGGAGTCACTGGCTTCAAAGACTAAAATAACATAATGAACACCATCATGTAAAATAAACTCATATGACTTCCTAACAAGCAAATGGTGCCATACCATGACACCTACATGGAATTTTGAAAAAAAAGTATGTCTCCATTCCCAATACCTTCCTATGGGAAACTTACTAGATAAGACTTTTGAACATAACAACACAAGAATTGTTATGTTCAAATAAAGGCCTCCTCCTCCCCTTCAGCCTTTCCTCTCCATCTCCAAAATTGGTGTCTTTACCAATCTTTTGTGTCACTTATTGTAAATAGCAGCAAATACTAAAGTTCCTATAGCCTAGGACCTCATAATGCGGAAATCCAGTCAGTACAGAATTCTTAAAAAAATAGTTTCAAACCCCTGGCTATCAGATATCACATACTACTCTGGTACACAGAAGTAGAGACTGGTGACAAATTTACCAAAACCAAGTCCCTGTGGAGTCACTGGTTTCAAAGACTAAAAAAACACAGTGAACACCATCACTAAAATCAAATCAGGTGACTTCCTAACCAGCAAATGGCGCCATACTATGACACCTACACAGAATTTTGAAAAAAGCAGACCTCTTTATTCCCAATACCTTTAAGGTTATTGGTCTGTGGTATTTCTACAAAACAAACCTGATACCATCTCAGACCACACAATTTTACCTTGAGAGAGAGGAGCAATAACATAAGCATTACATCTCTCTTTATTGCCCTGATCAAATCCAGCTAAAGGGACCTACCCTAAGTTATTCCACTTCACATGAAGCACCAATATCCAAGGAGGGCCCAGCAACTGAACCAAACAAACCACTTCTGACCAGACATCTGCATTGGAAATTAGATGAACATAATGGAAATGACACAGTGATATGATAGCAATCTCACCATATTACCAATGTAACTATAATGATTTGAGGTACATCTAACTTCAATGTAACAGAATAACATATAAAATATAGTAAAATAATCTAGATAAAATCTCCATGATTATACACAGCCAATCAAAATCAAATGAGAGTACAACATTATCATGAAATGTGTGCAAGTATAAAACAAAATTGAAAACGATACCAAAAAATCCCAACTTTTTTACAGTAAACAGGAAAACACAGAATTAATTCACCCAGAAGTGTATACCCCTTTACAAGCACTTTTTTTTTTACAAAATGTATTGATTCTATAGTACAACACATGATAGCTACGCATTGGAAAACGTACAAGGTCTGGATATCCTAAGTCTACACAATTTATCATCACACAAAAGCTCTCAAAATCTGCTTCAGTCCTGGTTCTTTATCTAAACCTATGGCACCACTACAGGCATTGGCTTTAAGCCCAATATACATATGAGTCTCCAACCATTTGTAAAACAGCTCTTGGTATATTAGGTGAGTAAATAATGCTACTTCTATTATATTTGTCAGATAGTGGGTACATGAAGAATTTGGAAAAAAAGATAGCGAGCTATGGGAAACTTACTAGATAAGACTTTTGAACATAACAACACAAGAATTGTTATCTTCAAATAAAGGCCTCCTCCTCCCCTTCAGCCTTTCCTCTCCATCTCCAAAATTGGTGTCTTTACCAATTCTTTGCGTTAGTTATTATAAAAATCAGCAGACAGTAAAGTTCCCATAGCCTAAGACCTCACCATCCAGGAAACCAGTCAGTCCAGAATTCTTAAAAAAATAGTTTCAAATCCCTGCCTATGAGATATCACATACTACTCTGGGACAAATAAGTAGAGACTGGTGGCAAATTTAATCAAAAAACAAGTCCCTATGGAGTCACTGGCTTCAAAGACTAAAATAACATAATGAACACAATCATGTAAAATAAACTCATATGACTTCCTAACAAGCAAATGGTGCCATACCATGACACCTACATGGAATTTTGAAAAAAAAATATGTCTCCATTCCCAATACCTTCCTATGGGAAACTTACTAGATAAGACTTTTGAACATAACAACACAAGAATTGTTATGTTCAAATAAAGGCCTCCTCCTCCCCTTCAGCCTTTCCTCTCCATCTCCAAAATTGGTGTCTTTACCAATCTTTTGTGTCACTTATTGTAAATAGCAGCAAATACTAAAGTTCCTATAGCCTTGGACCTCATAATCCGGAAATCCAGTCAGTACAGAATTCTTAAAAAAATAGTTACAAACCCCTGGCTATCAGATATCACATTCTACTCTGGTACACAGAAGTAGAGACTGGTGACAAATTTACCAAAACCAAGTCCCTGTGGAGTCACTGGTTTCAAAGACTAAAAAAACACAGTGAACACCATCACTAAAATCAAATCAGATGAATTCCTAACCAGCAAATGGCGCCATACTATGACACCTACACAGAATTTTGAAAAAAGCAGACCTCTTTATTCCCAATACCTTTAAGGTTATTGGTCTGTGGTATTTCTACAAAACAAACCTGATATCATCTCAGACCACACAATTTTACCTTGAGAGAGAGGAGCAATAACATAAGCATTACATCTCTCTTTATTGCCCTGATCAAATCCAGCTAAAGGGACCTACCCTAAGTTATTCCACTTCACATGAAGCACCAATATCCAAGGAGGGCCCAGCAACTGAACCAAACAAACCACTTCTGACCAGACATCTCCATTGGAAATTAGATGAACATAATGGAAATGACACAGTGATATGATAGCAATCTCACCATATTACCAATGTAACTATAATGATTTGAGGTACATCTAACTTCAATGTAACAGAATAACATATAAAATATAGTAAAAGAATCTAGATAAAATCTCCATGATTATACACAGCCAATCAAAATCAAATGAGAGTACAACATTAACATGAAATGTGTGCAAGTATAAAACAAAATTGAAAACGATACCAAAAAATCCCAACTTTTTTACAGTAAACAGGAAAACACAGAATTAATTCACCCAGAAGTGTATACCCCTTTACAAGCACTTTTTTTTACAAAATGTATTGATTCTATAGTACAACACATGATAGCTACGCATTGGAAAACGTACAAGGTCTGGATATCCTAAGTCTACACAATTTATCATCACACAAAAGCTCTCAAAATCTGCTTCAGTCCTGGTTCTTTATCTAAACCTATGGCACCACTACAGGCATTGGCTTTAAGCCCAATATACATATGAGTCTCCAACCATTTGTAAAACAGCTCTTGGAATATTAGGTGAGTAAATAATGCTACTTCTATTATATTTGTCAGATAGTGGGTACATGAAGAATTTGGAAAAAAAGATAGCGAGCTATGGGAAACTTACTAGATAAGACTTTTGAACATAACAACACAAGAATTGTTATCTTCAAATAAAGGCCTCCTCCTCCCCTTCAGCCTTTCCTCTCCATCTCCAAAATTGGTGTCTTTACTAATTCTTTGCGTTACATATTATAAAAATCAGCAGACAGTAAAGTTCCCATAGACTAAGACCTCATTATCCAGGAAACCAGTCAGTCCAGAATTCTTAAAAAAATTGTTTCAAATCCCTGCCTATGAGATATCACATACAACTCTGGGACAAATTAGTAGAGACTGGTGGCAAATTTAATCAAAAATCAAGTCCCTATGGAGTCACTGGCTTCAAAAACTAAAATAACATAATGAACACCATCATGTAAAATAAACTCATATGACTTCCTAACAAGCAAATGGTGCCATACCATGACACCTACATGGAATTTTGAAAAAAAAATATGTCTCCATTCCCAATACCTTCCTATGGGAAACTTACTAGATAAGACTTTTGAACATAACAACACAAGAATTGTTGTGTTCAAATAAAGGCCTCCTCCTCCCCTTCAGCCTTTCCTCTCCATCTCCAAAATTGGTGTCTTTACCAATCTTTTGTGTCACTTATTGTAAATAGCAGCAAATACTAAAGTTCCTATAGCCTAGGACCTCCTAATCCGGAAATCCAGTCAGTACAGAATTCTTAAAAAAATAGTTTCAAACCCCTGGCTATCAGAAATCACATACTACTCTGGTACACAGAAGTAGAGACTGGCGACAAATTTACCAAAACCAAGTCCCTGTGGAGTCACTGGTTTCAAAGACTAAAAAAACACAGTGAACACCATCACTAAAATCAAATCAGATGACTTCCTAACCAGCAAATGGTGCCATACTATGACACCTACACAGAATTTTGAAAAAAGCAGACCTCTTTATTCCCAATACCTTTCAAGGTTATTGGTCTGTGGTATTTCTCCAAAACAAACATGATACCATCTCAGACCACACAATTTTACCTTGAGAGAGAGGAACAATAACATAAGCATTACATCTCCTCTTTACTGCCCTGACCAAATCCAGCTAAAGGGACCTACCCTAAGTAATTCCACTTCACATGAAGCACCAATATCCAAGGAGGGCCCAGCAACTGAACCAAACAAACCACTTCTGACCAGACATCTCCATTGGAAATTAGATGAACATAATGGAAATGACACAGTGATATGATAGCAATCTCACCATATTACCAATGTAACTATAATGATTTGAGGTACATCTAACTTCAATGTAACAGAATAACATATAAAATATAGTAAAAGAATCTAGATAAAATCTCCATGATTATACACAGCCAATCAAAATCAAATGAGAGTACAACATTAACATGAAATGTGTGCAAGTATAAAACAAAATTGAAAACTATACCAAAAAATCCCAACTTTTTTACAGTAAACAGGAAAACACAGAATTAATTCACCCAGAAGTGTATACCCCTTTACAAGCACTTTTTTTTACAAAATGTATTGATTCTATAGTACAACACATGATAGCTACGCATTGGAAAACGTACAAGGTCTGGATATCCTAAGTCTACACAATTTATCATCACACAAAAGCTCTCAAAATCTGCTTCAGTCCTGGTTCTTTATCTAAACCTATGGCACCACTACAGGCATTGGCTTTAAGCCCAATATACATATGAGTCTCCAACCATTTGTAAAACAGCTCTTGGAATATTAGGTGAGTAAATAATGCTACTTCTATTATATTTGTCAGATAGTGGGTACATGAAGAATTTGGAAAAAAAGATAGCGAGCTATGGGAAACTTAATAGATAAGACATTTGAACATAACAACACAAGAATTGTTATCTTCAAATAAAGGCCTCCTCCTCCCCTTCAGCCTTTCCTCTCCATCTCCAAAATTGGTGTCTTTACCAATTCTTTGCGTTACTTATTATAAAAATCAGCAGACAGTAAAGTTCCCATAGCCTAAGACCTCATTATCCAGGAAATCAGTCAGTCCAGAATTCTTAAAAAAATTGTTTCAAATCCCTGCCTATGAGATATCACATTCTACTCTGGGACAAATTAGTAGAGACTGGTGGCAAATTTAATCAAAAAACAAGTCCCTATGGAGTCACTGGCTTCAAAGACTAAAATAACATAATGAACACCATCATGTAAAATAAACTCATATGACTTCCTAACAAGCAAATGGTGCCATACCACGACACCTACATGGAATTTTGAAAAAAAAATATGTCTCTATTCCCAATACCTTCCTATGGGAAACTTACTAGATAAGACTTTTGAACATAACAACACAAGAATTGTTATCTTCAGATAAAGGCCTCCTCCTCCCCTTCAGCCTTGCCTCTCCATCTCCAAAATTGGTGTCTTTACCAATCTTATGTGTCACTTATTGTAAATAGCAGCAAATACTATAGTTCCTATAGCCTAGGACCTTATAATCCTGAAATCCAGTCAGTACAGAATTCTTAAAAAAATAGTTTCAAACCCCTGGCTATCAGATATCACATACTACTCTGGTACATAGAAGTAGAGACTGGTGACAAATTTACCAAAATCAAGTCCCTGTGGAGTCACTGGTTTCAAAGACTAAAAAAACACAGTGAACACCATCACTAAAATCAAATCAGATGACTTCCTAACCAGCAAATGGCGCCATACTATGACACCTACACAGAATTTTGAAAAAAGCAGACCTCTTTATTCCCTATACCTTTCAAGGTTATTGGTCTGTGGCATTTCTCCAAAACAAACATGATACCATCTCAGACCACACAATTTTACCTTGAGAGAGAGGAGCAATAACATAAGCATTACATCTCTCTTTACTGCCATGACCAAATCCAGCTAAAGGGACCTACCCTAAGTTATTCCACTTCACATGAAGCACCAATATCCAAGGAGGGCCCAGCAACTGAACCAAACAACCACTTCTGACCAGACATCTCCATTGGAAATTAGATGAACATAATGGAAATGACACAGTAATATGATAGCAATCTCACCATATTACCAATGTAACTATAATGATTTGAGGTACATCTAACTTCAATGTAACAGAATAACATATAAAATATAGTAAAAGAATCTAGATAAAGTCTCCATGATTATACACAGCCAATCAAAATCAAATTAGAGTACAACATTAACATCAA
Organism: Rhinoderma darwinii; assembly: GCF_050947455.1. Taxonomy (NCBI): domain Eukaryota; kingdom Metazoa; phylum Chordata; class Amphibia; order Anura; family Rhinodermatidae; genus Rhinoderma; species Rhinoderma darwinii. The sequence continues at coordinate 130,979 of NW_027464223.1, forward strand.
ATGTGTGCAAGTATAAAACAAAATTGAAAACTATACCAAAAAATTTCCAACTTTTTTACAATAAACAGGAAAACACAGAATTAATTCACCCAGAAGTGTATACCCCTTTACAAGCACTTTTTTTTACAAAATGTATTGATTCTATAGTACAACACATGATAGCTACGCATTGGAAAACATACAAGGTGTGGATTTCCTAAGTCTACACAATTTATCATCACACAAAAGCTCTCAAAATCTGCTTCAGTCCTGGTTCTTTATCTGAACCTATGGCACCACTACAGGCATTGGCTTTAAGCCCAATATACATATGAGTCTCCAAACATTTGTAAAACAGCTCTTGGAATATTAGGTGAGTAAATAATGCTACTTCTATTATATTTGTCAGATAGTGGGTACATGAAGAATTTGGAAAAAAAGATAGCGAGCTATGGGAAACTTACTAGATAAGACTTTTGAACATAACAACACAAGAATTGTTATCTTCAAATAAAGGCCTCCTCCTCCCCTTCAGCCTTTCCCCTCCATCTCCAAAATTGGTGTCTTTACCAATTCTTTGCGTTACTTATTACAAAAATCAGCAGACAGTAAAGTTCCCATAGCCTAAGACCTCATCATCCAGGAAACCAGTCAGTCCAGAATTCTTAAAAAAATTGTTTCAAATCCCTGCCTATGAGATATCACATACTACTCTGGGACAAATAAGTAGAGACTGGTGGCAAATGTAATCAAAAAACAAGCCCCTATGGAGTCACTGGCTTCAAAGACTAAAATAACATAATGAACACCATCATGTAAAATAAACTCATATGACTTCCTAACAAGCAAATGGTGCCATACCACGACACCTACATGGAATTTTAAAAAAAAAATATGTCTCTATTCCCAATACCTTCCTATGGGAAACTTACTAGATAAGACTTTTGAACATAACAACACAAGAATTGTTATCTTCAAATAAAGGCCTCCTCCTCCCAATCAGCCTTGCCTCTCCATCTCCAAAATTGGTGTATTTACCAATCTTATGTGTCACTTATTGTAAATAGCAGCAAATACTAAAGTTCCTATAGCCTAGGACCTCATAATCCGGAAATCCAGTCAGTACAGAATTCTTAAAAAAATAGTTTCAAACCCCTGGCTATCAGATATCACATACTACTCTGGTACACAGAAGTAGAGACTGGTGACAAATTTACCAAAACCAAGTCCCTGTGGAGTCACTGGTTTCAAAGACTAAAAAAACACAGTGAACATCATCACTAAAATCAAATCAGATGACTTCCTAACCAGCAAATGGCGCCATACTATGACACCTACACAGAATTTTGAAAAAAGCAGACCTCTTTATTCCCAATACCTTTAAAGGTTATTGGTCTGTGGTATTTCTCCAAAACAAACATGATACCATCTCAGATCACACAATTTTACCTTGAGAGAGAGGAGCAATAACATAAGCATTACATCTCTCTTTATTGCCCTGACCAAATCCAGCTAAAGGGACCTACCCTAAGTTATTCCACTTCACATGAAGCACCAATATCCAAGGAGGGCCCAGCAACTGAACCAAACAAACCACTTCTGACCAGACATCTCCATTGGAAATTAGATGAACATAATGGAAATGACACAGTGATATGATAGCAATCTCACCATATTACCAATGTAACTATAATGATTTGAGGTACATCTAACTTCAATGTAACAGAATAACATATAAAATATAGTAAAAGAATCTAGATAAAATCTCCATGATTATACACAGCCAATCAAAATCAAATAAGAGTACAACATTAAAATGAAATGTGTGTAAGCATAAAACAAAATTGAAAACGATACCAAAAAATCCCAACTTTTTTACAGTAAACAGGAAAACACAGAATTAATTCACCCAGAAGTGTATACCCCTTTACAAGCACTTTTTTTTTTACAAAATGTATTGATTCTATAGTACAACACATGATAGCTACGCATTGGAAAACGTACAAGGTCTGGATATCCTAAGTCTACACAATTTATCATCACACAAAAGCTCTCAAAATCTGCTTCAGTCCTGGTTCTTTATCTAAACCTATGGCACCACTACAGGCATTGGCTTTAAGCTTAATATACATATGAGTCTCCAACCATTTGTAAAACAGCTCTTGGTATATTAGGTGAGTAAATAATGCTACTTCAATTATATTTGTCAGATAGTGGGTACATGAAGAATTTGGAAAAAAAGATAGCGAGCTATGGGAAACTTACTAGATAAGACTTTTGAACATAACAACACGAGAATTGTTATCTTCAAATAAAGGCCTCCTCCTCCCCTTCAGCCTTTCCTCTCCATCTCCAAAATTGGTGTCTTTACCAATTCTTTGCGTTACTTATTATAAAAATCAGCAGACAGTAAAGTTCCCATAGCCTAAGACCTCATCATCCAGGAAACCAGTCAGTCCAGAATTCTTAAAAAAATAGTTTCAAATCCCTGCCTATGAGATATCACATACTACTCTGGGACAAATAAGTAGAGACTGGTGGCAAATTTAATCAAAACACAAGTCCCTATGGAGTCACTGGCTTCAAAGACTAAAATAACATAATGAACACCATCATGTAAAATAAACTCATATGACTTCCTAACAAGCAAATGGTGCCATACCACGACACCTACATGGAATTTTGAAAAAAAAAAATATGTTTCTATTCCCAATACCTTCCTATGGGAAACTTACTACATAAGACTTTTGAACATAACAACACAAGAATTGTTATCTTCAAATAAAGGCCTCCTCCTCCCCTTCAGCCTTGCCTCTCCATCTCCAAAATTGGTGTCTTTACCAATCTTATGTGTCACTTATTGTAAATAGCAGCAAATACTAAAGTTCCTATAGCCTAGGACCTCATAATCCGGAAATCCAGTCAGTACAGAATTCTTAAAAAAATTGTTTCAAACCCCTGGCTATCAGATATCACATACTACTCTGGTACACAGAAGTAGAGACTGGTGACAAATTTACCAAAACCAAGTCCCTGTGGAGTCACTGGTTTCAAAGACTAAAAAAACACAGTGAACACCATCACTAAAATCAAATCAGATGACTTCCTAACCAGCAAATGGCGCCATACTATGACACCTACACAGAATTTTGAAAAAAGCAGACCTCTTTATTCCCAATACCTTTCAAGGTTATTGGTCTGTGGTATTTCTCCAAAACAAACATGATACCATCTCAGACCACAAAATTTTACCTTGAGAGAGAGGAGCAATAACATAAGCATTACATCTCTCTTTATTGCCCTGACCAAATCCAGCTAAAGGGACCTACCCTAAGTTATTCCACTTCACATGAAGCACCAATATCCAAGGAGGGCCCAGCAACTGAACCAAACAAACCACTTCTGACCAGACATCTCCATTGGAAATTAGATGAACATAATGGAAATGACACAGTGATATGATAGCAATCTCACCATATTACCAATGTAACTATAATGATTTGAGGTACATCTAACTTCAATGTAACAGAATAACATATAAAATATAGTAAAAGAATCTAGATAAAATCTCCATGATTATACACAGCCAATCAAAATCAAATAAGAGTACAACATTAAAATGAAATGTGTGTAAGCATAAAACAAAATTGAAAACTATACCAAAAAATCCCAACTTTTTTACAGTAAACAGGAAAACACAGAATTAATTCACCCAGAAGTGTATACCCCTTTACAAGCACTTTTTTTTAACAAAATGTATTGATTCTATAGTACAACACATGATAGCTACGCATTGGAAAACGTACAAGGTCTGGATATCCTAAGTCTACACAATTTATCATCACACAAAAGCTCTCAAAATCTGCTTCAGTCCTGGTTCTTTATCTAAACCTATGGCACCACTACAGGCATTGGCTTTAAGCACAATATACATATGAGTCTCCAACCATTTGTAAAACAGCTCTTGGTATATTAGGTGAGTAAATAATGCTACTTCAATTAAATTTGTAAGATAGTGGGTACATGAAGTATTTGGAAAAAAAGATAGCGAGCTATGGGAAACTTACTAGATAAGACTTTTGAACATAACAACACAAGAATTGTTATCTTCAAATAAAGGCCTTCTCCCCCCCTTCAGCCTTTCCTCTCCATCTCCAAAATTGGTGTCTTTACCAATTCTTTGCGTTACTTATTATAAAAATCAGCAGACAGTAAATTTCCCATCGCCTAAGACCTCATCATCCAGGAAACCAGTCAGTCCAGAATTCTTAAAAAAATAGTTTCAAATCCCTGCCTATGAGATATCACATACTACTCTGGGACAAATAAGTAGAGACTGGTGGCAAATTTAATAAAAAAACAAGTCCCTATGGAGTCACTGGCTTCAAAGACTAAAATAACATAATGAACACAATCATGTAAAATAAACTCATATGACTTCCTAACAAGCAAATGGTGCCATACCACGACACCTACATGGAATTTTAAAAAAAAAATATGTCTCTATTCCCAATACCTTCCTATGGGAAACTTACTAGATAAGACTTTTGAACATAACAACACAAGAATTGTTATCTTCAAATAAAGGCCTCCTCCTCCCCTTCAGCCTTGCCTCTCCATCTCCAAAATTGGTGTCTTTACCAATCTTATGTGTCACTTATTGTAAATAGCAGCAAATACTAAAGTTCCTATAGCCTAGGACCTCATAATCCGGAAATCCAGTCAGTACAGAATTCTTAAAAAAATAGTTTCAAACCCCTGGCTATCAGATATCACATACTACTCTGGTACACAGAAGTAGAGACTGGTGACAAATTTACCAAAACCAAGTCCCTGTGGAGTCACTAGTTTCAAAGACTAAAAAAAAAACAGTGAACACCATCACTAAAATAAAATCAGATGACTTCCTAACCAGCAAATGGCGCCATACTATGACACCTACACAGAATTTTGAAAAAAGCAGACCTCTTTATTCCCAATACCTTTTAAGGTTATTGGTCTGTGGTATTTCTCCAAAACAAACATGATACCATCTCAGACCACACAATTTTACCTTCAGAGAGAGGAGCAATAACATAAGCATTACATCTCTCTTTATTGCCCTGACCAAATCCAGCAAAAGGGACCTACCCTAAGTTATTCCACTTCACATGAAGCACCAATATCCAAGGAGGGCCCAGCAACTGAACCAAACAAACCACTTCTGACCAGACATCTCCATTGGAAATTAGATGAACATAATGGAAATGACACAGTGATATGATAGCAATCTCACCATATTACCAATGTAACTACTATGATTTGAGGTACATCTAACTTCAATGTAACAGAATAACATATAAAATATAGTAAAATAATCTAGATAAAATCTCCATGATTATACACAGCCAATCAAAATCAAATGAGAGTACAACATTAACATGAAATGTGTGCAAGTATAAAACAAAATTGAAAACTATACCAAAAAATGTCCAACTTTTTTACAATAAACAGGAAAACACAGAATTAATTCACCCAGAAGTGTATACCCCTTTACAAGCACTTTTTTTTACAAAATGTATTGATTCTATAGTACAACACATGATAGCTACGCATTGGAAAACGTACAAGGTCTGGATATCCTAAGTCTACACAATTTATCATCACACAAAAGCTCTCAAAATCTGCTTCAGTCCTGGTTCTTTATCTAAACCTATGGCACCACTACAGGCATTGGCTTTAAGCCCAATATACATATGAGTCTCCAACCATTTGTAAAACAGCTCTTGGTATATTAGGTGAGTAAATAATGCTACTTCAATTATATTTGTCAGATAGTGGGTACATGAAGAATTTGGAAAAAAAGATAGCGAGCTATAGGAAACTTACTAGATAAGACTTTTGAACATAACAACACAAGAATTGTTATCTTCAAATAAAGGCCTCCTCCTCCCCTTCAGCCTTGCCTCTCCATCTCCAAAATTGGTGTCTTTACCAATCTTATGTGTCACTTATTGTAAATAGCAGCAAATACTAAAGTTCCTATAGCCTAGGACCTCATAATCCGGAAATCCAGTCAGTACAGAATTCTTTAAAAAATTGTTTCAAACCCCTGGCTATCAGATATCACATACTACTCTGGTACACAGAAGTAGAGACTGGTGACAAATTTACCAAAACCAAGTCCCTGTGGAGTCACTGGTTTCAAAGACTAAAAAAACACAGTGAACACCATCACTAAAATCAAATCAGATGACTTCCTAACCAGCAAATGGCGCCATACTATGACACCTACACAGAATTTTGAAAAAAAACAGACCTCTTTATTCCCAATACCTTTCAAGGTTATTGGTCTGTGGTATTTCTCCAAAACAAACATGATACCATCTCAGACCACACAATTTTACCTTGAGAGAGAGGAGTAATAACATAGGCATTACATCTCTCTTTATTGCCCTGACCAAATCCAGCTAAAGGGACCTACCCTAAGTTATTCCACTTCACATGAAGCACCAATATCCAAGGAGGGCCCAGCAACTGAACCAAACAAACCACTTCTGACCAGACATCTCCATTGGAAATTAGATGAACATAATGGAAATGACACAGTGATATGATAGCAATCTCACCATATTACCAATGTAACTATAATGATTTGAGGTACATCTAACTTCAATGTAACAGAATAACATATAAAAAATAGTAAAATAATCTAGATAAAATCTCCATGATTATACATAGCCAATCAAAATCAAATGAGAGTTCAACATTAACATGAAATGTGTGCAAGTATAAAACAAAATTGAAAACTATACCAAAAAATCCCAACTTTTTTACAATAAACAGGAAAACACAGAATTAATTCACCCAGAAGTGTATACCGTTATACAAGCACTTTTTTTTTTCCAAAATGTATTGATTCTATAGTACAACACATGATAGCTACGCATTGGAAAACGTACAAGGTCTGGATATCCTAAGTCTACACAATTTATCATCACACAAAAGCTCTCAAAATCTGCTTCAGTCCTGGTTCTTTATCTAAACCTATGGCACCACTACAGGCATTGGCTTTAAGCCCAATATACATATGAGTCTCCAACCATTTGTAAAACAGCTCTTGGAATATTAGGTGAGTAAATAATGCTACTTCTATTATATTTGTCAGATAGTGGGTACATGAAGAATTTGGAAATAAAGATAGCGAGCTATGGGAAACTTACTAGATAAGACTTTTAAACATAACAACACAAGAATTGTTATCTTCAAATAAAGGCCTCCTCCTCCCCTTCAGCCTTTCCTCTCCATCTCCAAAATTGGTGTCTTTACCAATTCTTTGCGTTACTTATTATAAAAATCAGCAGACAGTAAAGTTCCCATAGCCTAAGACCTCACCATGGAGGAAACCAGTCAGTCCAGAATTCTTAAAAAAATAGTTTCAAATCCCTGCCTATGAGATATCACATACTACTCTGGGACAAATAAGTAGAGACTGGTGGAAATTTAATCAAAAAACAAGTCCCTATGGAGTCACTGGCTTCAAAGACTAAAATAACATAATGAACACCATCATGTAAAATAAACTCATATGACTTCCTAACAAGCAAATGGTGCCATACCATGACACCTACATGGAATTTTGAAAAAAAAATATGTCTCTATTCCCAATACCTTCCTATAGGAAACTTACTAGATAAGACTTTTGAACATAACAACACAAGAATTGTTATGTTCAAATAAAGGCCTCCTCCTCCCCTTCAGCCTTGCCTCTCCATCTCCAAAATTTGTGTCTTTACCAATTTTTTGTGTCACTTATTGTAAATAGCAGCAAATACTAAAGTTCCTATAGCCTAGGACCTCATAATCCGGAAATCCAGTCAGTACAGAATTCTTAAAAAAATAGTTTCAAACCCCTGGCTATCAGATATCACATACTACTCTGGTACACAGAAGTAGAGACTGGTGACAAATTTACCAAAACCAAGTCCCTGTGGAGTCACTGGTTTCAAAGACTAAAAAAACACAGTGAACACCATCACTAAAATCAAATCAGGTGACTTCCTAACCAGCAAATGGCGCCATACTATGACACCTACACAGAATTTTGAAAAAAGCAGACCTCTTTATTCCCAATACGTTTCAAGGTTATTGGTCTGTGGTATTTCTCCAAAACAAACCTGATACCATCTCAGACCACACAATTTTACCTTGAGAGAGAGGAGCAATAACATAAGCATTACATCTCTCTTTATTGCCCTGACCAAATCCAGCTAAAGGGACCTACCCTAAGTTATTCCACTTCACATGAAGCACCAATATCCAAGGAGGGCCCAGCAACTGAACCAAACAAACCACTTCTGACCAGACATCTCCATTGGAAATTAGATGAACATAATGGAAATGACACAGTGATATGATAGCAATCTCACCATATTACCAATGTAACTATAATGATTTGAGGTACATCTAACTTCAATGTAACAGAATAACATATAAAATATAGTAAAATAATCTAGATAAAATCTCCATGATTATACATAGCCAATCAAAATCAAATGAGAGTTCAACATTAACATGAAATGTGTGCAAGTATAAAACAAAATTGAAAACTATACCAAAAAATCCCAACTTTTTTACAATAAACAGGAAAACACAGAATTAATTCACCCAGAAGTGTATACCCCTTTACAAGCACTTTTTTTTTAATAAAATGTATTGATTCTATAGTACAACACATGATAGCTACGCATTGGAAAACGTACAAGGTCTGGATATCCTAAGTCTACACAATTTATCATCACACAAAAGCTCTCAAAATCTGCTTCAGTCCTGGTTCTTTATCTAAACCTATGGCACCACTACAGGCATTGGCTATAAGCCCAATATACATATGAGTCTCCAACCATTTGTAAAACAGCTCTTGGTATATTAGGTGAGTAAATAATGCTACTTCTATTATATTTGTCAGATAGTGGGTACATGAAGAATTTGAAAAAAAATATAGCGAGCTATGGGAAACTTACTAGATAAGACTTTTGAACATAACACAAGAATTGTTATCTTCAAATAAAGGCCTCCTACTCCCCTTCAGCCTTTCCTCTCCATCTCCAAAATTGGTGTCTTTACCAATTCTTTGCGTTACTTATTATAAAAATCAGCAGACAGTAAAGTTCCCATAGCCTAAGACCTCATCATCCAGGAAACCAGTCAGTCCAGAATTCTTAAAAAAATAGTTTCAAATCCCTGCCTATGAGATATCACATACTACTCTGGGACAAATAAGTAGAGACTGGTGGCAAATGTAATCAAAAAACAAGTCCCTATGGAGTCACTGGCTTCAGAGACTAAAATAACAGAATGAACACCATCATGTAAAATAAACTTATATGACTTCCTAACAAGCAAATGGTGCCATACCACGACACCTACATGGAATTTTGAAAAAAAAAATATGTCTCTATTCCCAATACCTTTCTATGGGAAACTTACTAGATAAGACTTTTGAACATACCAACACAAGAATTGTTGTCTTCAAATAAAGGCCTCCTCCTCCCCTTCAGCCTTGCCTCTCCATCTCCAAAATTGGTGTCTTTACCAATCTTATGTGTCACTTATTGTAAATAGCAGCAAATACTAAAGTTCCTATAGCCTAGGACCTCATAATCCGGAAATCCAGTCAGTACAGAATTCTTAAAAAAATAGTTTCAAACCCCTGGCTATCAGATATCACATACTACTCTGGTACACAGAAGTAGAGACTGGTGACAAATTTACCAAAACCAAGTCCCTGTGGAGTCACTAGTTTCAAAGACTAAAAAAACACAGTGAACACCATCACTAAAATCAAATCAGATGACTTCCTAACCAGCAAATGGCGCCATACTATGACACCTACACAGAATTTTGAAAAAAGCAGACCTCTTTATTCCCATTACCTTTCAAGTTTATTGGTCTGTGGTATTTCTCCAAAACAAACATGATACCATCTCAAACCACACAATTTTACCTTGAGAGAGAGGAGCAATAACATAAGCATTACATCTCTCTTTATTGCCCTGACCAAATCCAGCTAAAGGGACCTACCCTAAGTTATTCCACTTCACATGAAGCACCAATATCCATGGAGAGCCCAGCAACTGAACCAAACAAACCACTTCTGACCAGACATCTCCATTGGAAATTAGATGAACATAATGGAAATAACACAGTGATATGATAGCAATCTCACCATATTACTAATGTAACTATAATGATTTGAGGTACATCTAACTTCAATGTAACAGAATAACATATAAAATATAGTAAAAGAATCTAGATAAAATCTCCATGATTATACACAGCCAATCAAAATCAAATGAGAGTACAACATTAACATGAAATGTGTGAAAGTATAAAACAAAATTGAAAACTATACCAAAAAATGTCCAACTTTTTTACAATAAACAGGAAAACACAGAATTAATTCACCCAGAAGTGTATACCCCTTTACAAGCACTTTTTTTTACAAAATGTATTGATTCTATAGTACAACACATGATAGCTACGCAGTGGAAAACGTACAAGGTCTGGATATCCTAAGTCTACACAATTTATCATCACACAAAAGCTCTCAAAATCTGCTTCAGTCCTGGTTCTTTATCTAAACCTATGGCACCACTACAGGCATTGGCTTTAAGCCCAATATACATATGAGTCTCCAACCATTTGTAAAACAGCTCTTGGTATATTAGGTGAGTAAATAATGCTACTTCAATTATATTTGTCAGATAGTGGGTACATGAAGAATTTGGAAAAAAAGATAGCGAGCTATGGGAAACTTACTAGATAAGACTTTTGAACATAACAACACAAGAATTGTTATCTTCAAATAAAGGCCTCCTCCTCCCCTTCAGCCTTTCCTCTCCATCTCCAAAATTGGTGTCTTTACCAATTCTTTGCGTTACTTATTATAAAAATCAGCAGACAGTAAAGTTCCCATAGCCTAAGACCTCATCATCCAGGAAACCAGTCAGTCCAGAATTCTTAAAAAAATAGTTTCAAATCCCTGCCTATGAGATATCACATACTACTCTGGGACAAATAAGTAGAGACTGGTGGCAAATGTAATCAAAAAACAAGCCCCTATGGAGTCACTGGCTTCAAAGACTAAAATAACATAATGAACACCATCATGTAAAATAAACTCATATGACTTCCTAACAAACAAATGGTGCCATACCACGACACCTACATGGAATTTTGAAAAAAAAATATGTCTCTATTCCCAATACCTTCCTATGGGAAACTTACTAGATAAGACTTTTGAACATAACAACACAAGAATTGTTATCTTCAAATAAAGGCCTCCTCCTCCCCTTCAGCCTTGCCTCTCTATCTCCAAAATGGGTGTCTTTACTAATCTTATGTGTCACTTATTGTAAATAGCAGCAAATACTAAAGTTCCTATAGCCTAGGACCTCATAATCCGGAAATCCAGTCAGTACAGAATTCTTAAAAAAATAGTTTCAAACCCCTGGCTATCAGATATCACATACTACTCTGGTACACAGAAGTAGAGACTGGTGACAAATTTACCAAAAACAAGTCCCTGTGGAGTCACTGGTTTCAAAGACTAAAAAAACACAGTGAACACCATCACTAAAATCAAATCAGATGACTTCCTAACCAGCAAATGGCGCCATACTATGACACCTACACAGAATTTTGAAAAAAGCAGACCTCTTTATTCCCAATACCTTTCAAGGTTATTGGTCTGTGGTATTTCTCCAAAACAAACATGATACCATCTCAGACCACACAATTTTACCTTGAGAGAGAGGAGCAATAACATAAGCATTACATCTCTCTTTATTGCCCTGACCAAATCCAGCAAAAGGGACCTACCCTAAGTTATTCCACTTCACATGAAGCACCAATATCCAAGGAGGGCCCAGCAACTGAACCGAACAAACCACTTCTGACCAGACATCTCCATTGGAAATTAGATGAACATAATGGAAATGACACAGTGATATGATAGCAATCTCACCATATTACCAATGTAACTACTATGATTTGAGGTACATCTAACTTCAATGTAACAGAATAACATATAAAATATAGCAAAAGAATCTAGATAAAATCTCCATGATTTTACACAGCCAATCAAAATCAAATGAGAGTACAACATTAACATGAAATGTGTGCAAGTATAAAACAAAATTGAAAACTATACCAAAAAATGTCTAACTTTTTTACAATAAACAGGAAAACACAGAATTAATTCACCCAGAAGTGTATACCCCTTTACAAGCACTTTTTTTTACAAAATGTATTGATTCTATAGTACAACACATGATAGCTACGCATTGGAAAACGTACAAGGTCTGGATATCCTAAGTCTACACAATTTATCATCACACAAAAGCTCTCAAAATCTGCTTCAGTCCTGGTTCTTTATCTAAACCTATGGCACCACTACAGGCATTGGCTTTAAGCCCAATATACATATGATTCTCCAACCATTTGTAAAACAGCTCTTGGAATATTAGGGGAGTAAATAATGCTACTTCTATTATATTTGTCAGATAGTGGGTACAGGAAGAATTTGGAAAAAAAGATAGCGAGCTATGGGAAACTTACTAGATAAGACTTTTGAACATAACAACACAAGAATTGTTATCTTCAAATAAAGGCCTCCTCCTCCCCTTCAGCCTTTCCTCTCCATCTCCAAAATTGGTGTCTTTACCAATTCTTTGCGTTACTTATTATAAAAATCAGCAGACAGTAAAGTTCCCATAGCCTAAGACCTCATCATCCAGGAAACCAGTCAGTCCAGAATTCTTAAAAAAATAGTTTCAAATCCCTGCCTATGAGATATCACATACTACTCTGAGACAAATAAGTAGAGACTGGTGGCAAATTTAATCAAAACACAAGTCCCTATGGAGTCACTGGCTTCAAAGACTAAAATAACATAATGAACACCATCATGTAAAATAAACTCATATGACTTCCTAACAAGCAAATGGTGCCATACCACGACACTTACATGGAATTTTGAAAAAAAAATATGTCTCTATTCCCAATACCTTCCTATGGGAAACTTACTAGATAAGACTTTTGAACATAACAACACAAGAATTGTTATCTTCAAATAAAGGCCACCTCCTCCCCTTCAGCCTTGCCTCTACATCTCCAAAATTGGTGTCTTTACCAATCTTATGTGTCACTTATTGTAAATAGCAGCAAATACTAAAGTTCCTATAGCCTAGGACCTCATAATACGGAAATCCAGTCAGTACAGAATTCTTAAATAAATAGTTTCAAACCCCTGGCTATCAGATATCACATACTACTCTGGTACACAGAAGTAGAGACTGGTGACAAATTTACCAAAACCAAGTCCCTGTGGAGTCACTGGTTTCAAAGACTAAAAAAACACAGTGAACATCATCACTAAAATCAAATCAGATGACTTCCTAACCAGCAAATGGCGCCATACTATGACACCTACACAGAATTTTGAAAAAAGCAGACCTCTTTATTCCCAATACCTTTCAAGGTTATTGGTCTGTGGTATTTCTCCAAAACAAACATGATACCATCTCAGACCACACAATTTTACCTTGAGAGAGAGGAACAATAACATAAGCATTACATCTCCTCTTTACTGCCCTGACCAAATCCAGCTAAAGGGACCTACCCTAAGTTATTCCACTTCACATGAAGCACCAATATCCAAGGAGGGCCCAGCAACTGAACCAAACAAACCACTTCTGACCAGACATCTCCATTGGAAATTAGATGAACATAATGGAAATGACACAGTGATATGATAGCAATCTCACCATATTACCAATGTAACTATAATGATTTGAGGTACATCTAACTTCAATGTAACAGAATAACATATAAAATATAGTAAAAGAATCTAGATAAAATCTCCATTATTATACACAGCCAATCAAAATCAAATGAGAGTACAACATTAACATGAAATGTGTGCAAGTATAAAACAAAATTGAAAAGTATACCAAAAAATGTCCAACTTTTTTACAATAAACAGGAAAACACAGAATTAATTCACCCAGAAGTGTATACCCCTTTACAAGCACTTTTTTTTTACAAAATGTATTGATTCTATAGTACAACACATGATAGCTACGCATTGGAAAACGTACAAGGTCTGGATATCCTAAGTCTACACAATTTATCATCACACAAAAGCTCTCAAAATCTGCTTCAGTCCTGGTTCTTTATCTAAACCTATGGCACCACTACAGGCATTGGCTTTAAGCACAATATACATATGAGTCTCCAACCATTTGTAAAACAGCTCTTGGTATATTAGGTGAGTAAATAATGCTACTTCTTTTATATTTGTCAGATAGTGGGTACATGAAGAATTTGGAAAAAAAGATAGCGAGCTCTGGGAAACTTACTAGATAAGACTTTTGAACATAACAACACTAGAATTGTTATCTTCAAATAAAGGCCTCCTCCTCCCCTTCAGCCTTTCCTCTCCATCTCCAAAATTGGTGTCTTTACAAATTCTTTGCGTTACTTATTATAAAAATCAGCAGACAGTAAAGTTCCCATAGCCTAAGACCTCATCATCCAGGAAACCAGTCAGTCCAGAATTCTTAAAAAAATAGTTTCAAAACCCTGCCTATGAGATATCACATACTACTCTGGGACAAATAAGTAGAGACTGGTGGCAAATTTAATCAAAAAACAAGTCCCTATGGAGTCACTGGCTTCAAAGACTAAAATAACATAATGAACACCATCATGTAAAATAAACTCATATGACTTCCTAACAAGCAAATGGTGCCATACCACGACACCTACATGGAATTTTGAAAAAAAAATATGTCTCTATTCCCAATACCTTCCTATGGGAAACTTACTAGATAAGACTTTTGAACATAACAACACAAGAATTGTTATCTTCAAATAAAGGCCTCCTCCTCCCCTTCAGCCTTGCCTCTCCATCTCCAAAATTGGTGTCTTTACCAATCTTATGTGTCACTTATTGTAAATAGCAGCAAATACTAAAGTTCCTATAGCCTAGGACCTCATAATCCGGAAATCCAGTCAGTACAGAATTCTTAAAAAAATAGTTTCAAACCCATGGCTATCAGATATCACATACTACTCTGGTACACAGAAGTAGAGACTGGTGACAAATTTACCAAAACCAAGTCCCTGTGGAGTCACTGGTTTCAAAGACTAAAAAAAAACAGTGAACACCATCACTAAAATCAAATCAGATGACTTCCTAACCAGCAAATGGCGCCATACTATGACACCTACACAGAATTTTGAAAAAAGCAGACCTCTTTATTCCCAATATCTTTCAAGGTTATTGGTCTGTGGTATTTCTCAAAAACAAACATGATACCATCTCAGACCACACAATTTTACCTTGAGAGAGAGGAGCAATAACATAAGCATTACATCTCTCTTTATTGCCCTGACCAAATGCAGCTAAAGGGACCTACCCTAAGTTATTCCACTTCACATGAAGCACCAATATCCAAGGAGGTCCCAGCAACTGAACCAAACAAACCACTTCTGACCAGACATCTCCATTGGAAATTAGATGAACATAATGGAAATGACACAGTGATATGATAGCAATCTCACCATATTGCCAATGTAACTATAATGATTTGAGGTACATCTAACTTCAATGTAACAGAATAACATATAAAATATAGTAAAAGAATCTAGATAAAATCTCCATGATTATACACAGCCAATCAAAATCAAATAAGAGTACAACATTAACATGAAATGTGTGTAAGCATAAAACAAAATTGAAAACTATACCAAAAAATCCCAACTTTTTTACAGTAAACAGGAAAACACAGAATTAATTCACCCAGAAGTGTATACCCCTTTACAAGCACTTTTTTTTTACAAAATGTATTGATTCTATAGTACAACACATGATAGCTATGCATTGGAAAACGTACAAGGTCTGGATATCCTAAGTCTACACAATTTATAATCACACAAAAGCTCTCAAAATCTGCTTCAGTCCTGGTTCTTTATCTAAACCTATGGCCCCACTACAGGCATTGGCTTTAAGCCCAATATACATATGACTCTCCAACCATTTGTAAAACAGCTCTTGGTATATTAGGTGAGTAAATAATGCTACTTCTATTATATTTGTCAGATAGTGGGTACATGAAGAATTTGGATAAAAAGATAGCGAGCTATGGGAAACTTACTAGATAAGACTTTTGAACATAACAACACAAGAATTGTTATCTTCAAATAAAGGCCTCCTCCTCCCCTTCAGCCTTTCCTCTCCATCTCCAAAATTGGTGTCTTTACCAATTCTTTGCGTTACTTATTATAAAAATCAGCAGACAGTAAAGTTCCCATAGCCTAAGACCTCATCATCCAGGAAACCAGTCAGTCCAGAATTCATAAAAAAATAGTTTCAAATCCCTGCCTATGAGATATCACATACTACACTGGGACAAATAAGTAGAGACTGGTGGCAAATTTAATAAAAAAACAAGTCCCTACGGAGTCACTGGCTTCAAAGACTAAAATAACATAATGAGCACCATCATGTAAAATAAACTTATATGACTTCCTAACAAGAAAATGGTGCCATACCACGACACCTACATGGAATTTTGAAAAAAAAATATGTCTCTATTCCCAATACCTTCCTATGGGAAACTTACTAGATGAGACTTTTGAACATAACAACACAAGAATTGTTATCTTCAAATAAAGGCCTCCTCCTCCCCTTCAGCCTTTCCTCTCCATCTCCAAAATTGGTGTCTTTACCAATCTTATGTGTCACGTATTGTAAATAGCAGCAAATACTAAAGTTCCTATAGCCTAGGACCTCATAATCCGGAAATCCAGTCAGTACAGAATTCTTAAAAAAATAGTTTCAAACCCCTGGCTATCAGATATCACATACTTCTCTGGTACACAGAAGTAGAGACTGGTGACAAATTTACCAAAACCAAGTCCCTGTGTAGTCACTGGTTTCAAAGACTAAAAAAACACAGTGAACACCATCACTAAAATCAAATCAGATGACTTCCTAACCAGCAAATGGCGCCATACTATGACACCTACACAGAATTTTGAAAAAAGCAGACCTCTTTATTCCCAATACCTTTCAAGGTTATTGGTCTGTGGTATTTCTCCAAAACAAACATGATACCATCTCAGACCACAAAATTTTACCTTGAGAGAGAGGAGCAATAACATAAGCATTACATCTCTCTTTATTGCCCTGACCAAATCCAGCTAAAGGGACCTACCCTAACTTATTCCACTTCACATGAAGCACCAATATCCAAGGAGGGCCCAGCAACTGAACCAAACAAACCACTTCTGACCAGACATCTCCATTGGAAATTAGATGAACATAATGGAAATGACACAGTGATATGATAGCAATCTCACCATATTACCAATGTAACTATAATGATTTGAGGTACATCTAACTTCAATGTAACAGAATAACATATCAAATATAGTAAAAGAATCTAGATAAAATCTCCATGATTATACACAGCCAATCAAAATCAAATAAGAGTACAACATTAACATGAAATGTGTGCAAGTATAAAACAAAATTGAAAACTATACCAAAAAATCCCAACTTTTTTACAGTAAACAGGAAAACACAGAATTAATTCACCCAGAAGTGTATACCCCTTTACAAGCACTTTTTTTTTACAAAATGTATCGATTCTATAGTACAACACATGATAGCTACGCATTGGAAAACGTACAAGGTCTGGATATCCTAAGTCTACACAATTTATCATCACACAAAAGCTCTCAAAATCTGCTTCAGTCCTGGTTCTTTACCTAAACCTATGGCACCACTACAGGCATTGGCTTTAAGCCCAATATACATATGAGTCTCCAACCATTTGTAAAACAGCTCTTGGAATATTAGGTGAGTAAATAATGCTACTTCTATTATATTTGTCAGATAGTGGGTACATGAAGAATTTGGAAAAAAAGATAGCGAGCTATGGGAAACTTACTAGATAAGACTTTTGAACATAACAACACAAGAATTGTTATCTTCAAATAAAGGCCTCCTCCTCCCCTTCAGCCTTTCCTCTCCATCTCCAAAATTGGTGTCTTTACCAATTCTTTGCGTTACTTATTATAAAAATCAGCAGACAGCAAAGTTCCCATAGCCTAAGACCTCATCATCCAGGAAACCAGTCAGTCCAGAATTCTTAAAAAAATAGTTTCAAATCCCTGCCTATGAGATATCACATACTACTCTGGGACAAATAAGTAGAGACTGGTGGCAAATGTAATCAAAAAACAAGTCCCTATGGAGTCACTGGCTTCAGAGACTAAAATAACATAATGAACACCATCATGTAAAATAAACTTATATGACTTCCTAACAAGCAAATGGTGCCATACCACGACACCTACATCGAATTTTGAAAAAAAAATATGTCTCTATTCCCAATACCTTTCTATGGGATACTTACTAGATAAGACTTTTGAACATAACAACAAAGGAATTGTTATCTTCAAATAAAGGCCTCCTCCTCCCCTTCAGCCTTGCCTCTCCATCTCCAATATTGGTGTCTTTACCAATCTTATGTGTCACTTATTGTAAATAGCAGCAAATACTAAAGTTCCTATAGCCTAGGACCTCATAATCCGGAAATCCAGTCAGTACAGAATTCTTAAAAAAATAGTTTCAAACCCCTGGCTATCAGATATCACATACTACTCTGGTACACAGAAGTAGAGACTGGTGACAAATTTGCCAAAACAAAGTCCCTGTGGAGTCACTGGTTTCAAAGACTAAAAAAAACACAGTGAACACCATCACTTAAATCAAATCAGATGACTTCCTAACCAGCAAATGGCGCCATACTATGACACCTACACAGAATTTTGAAAAAAGCAGACCTCTTTATTCCCAATACCTTTCAAGGTTATTGGTCTGTGGTATTTCTCCAAAACAAACATGATACCATCTCAGACCACACAATTTTACCTTGAGAGAGAGGAGCAATAACATAAGCATTACATCTCTCTTTATTGCCCTGACCAAATCCAGCTAAAGGGACCTACCCTAAGTTATTCCACTTCACATGAAGCACCAATAT
Organism: Rhinoderma darwinii; assembly: GCF_050947455.1. Classification (NCBI taxonomy): domain Eukaryota; kingdom Metazoa; phylum Chordata; class Amphibia; order Anura; family Rhinodermatidae; genus Rhinoderma; species Rhinoderma darwinii. The sequence continues at coordinate 150,058 of NW_027464223.1, forward strand.
CCAAGGAGGTCCCAGCAACTGAACCAAACAAACCACTTCTGACCAGACATCTCCATTGGAAATTAGATGAACATAATGGAAATGACACAGTGATATGATAGCAATCTCACCATATTACCAATGTAACTATAATGATTTGAGGTACATCTAACTTCAATGTAACAGAATAACATATAAAATATAGTAAAAGAATCTAGATAAAATCTCCATGATTATACACAGCCAATCAAAATCAAATGAGAGTACAACATTAACATGAAATGTGTGCAAGTATAAAACAAAATTGAAAACTATACCAAAAAATCCCAACTTTTTTACAGTAAACAGGAAAACACAGAATTAATTCACCCAGAAGTGTATATACCCCTTTACAAGCACTTTTTTTTACAAAATGTATTGATTTTATAGTACAACACATGATAGCTATGCATTGGAAAACGTACAAGGTCAGGATATCCTAAGTCTACACAATTTACCATCACACAAAAGCTCTCAAAATCTGCTTCAGTCCTGGTTCTTTATCTAAACCTATGGCACCACTACAGGCATTGGCTTTAAGCCCAATATACATATGACTCTCCAACCATTTGTAAAACAGCTCTTGGAATATTAGGTGAGTAAATAATGCTACTTCTATTATATTTGTCAGATAGTGGGTACATGAAGAATTTGGAAAAAAAGATAGCGAGCTATGGGAAACTTACTAGATAAGACTTTTGAACATAACAACACAAGAATTGTTATCTTCAAATAAAGGCCTCCTCCTCCCCTTCAGCCTTTCCTCTCCATCTCCAAAATTGGTGTCTTTACCAATTCTTTGCGTTACTTATTATAAAAATAAGCAGACAGTAAAGTTCCCATAGCCTAAGACCTCATCATCCAGGAAACCAGTCAGTCCAGAATTCTTAAAAAAATAGTTTCAAATCCCTGCCTATGAGATATCACATACTACTCTGGGACAAATAAGTAGAGACTGGTGGCAAATTTAATAAAAAAACAAGTCCCTATGGAGTCACTGGCTTCAAAGACTAAAATAACATAATGAACACCATCATGTAAAATAAACTCATATGACTTCCTAACAAGCAAATGGTGCCATACCACGACACCTACATGGAATTTTGAAAAAAAAATATGTCTCTATTCCCAATACCTTCCTATGGGAAACTTACTAGATAAGACTTTTGAACATAACAACAAAGGATTTGCTATCTTCAAATAAAAGCCTCCTCTTCCTCTTCAGCCTTGCCTCTCCATCTCCAATATTGGTGTCTTTACCAATCTTATGTGTCACTTATTGTAAATAGCAGCAAATACTAAAGTTCCTATAGCCTAGGACCTCATAATCCGGAAATCCAGTCAGTACAGAATTCTTAAAAAAATAGTTTCAAACCCCTGGCTATCAGATATCACATACTACTCTGGTACACAGAAGTAGAGACTGGTGACAAATTTACCAAAACCAAGTCCCTGTGGAGTCACTGGTTTCAAAGACTAAAAAAACACAGTGAACACCATCACTAAAATCAAATCAGATGACTTCCTAACCAGCAAATGGCGCCATACTATGACACCTACACAGAATTTTGAAAAAAGCAGACCTCTTTATTCCCAATACCTTTCAAGGTTATTGGTCTGTGGTATTTCTCCAAAACAAACATGATACCATCTCAGACCACACAATTTTACCTTGAGAGAGAGGAGCAATAACACAAGCATTACATCTCTCTTTATTGCCCTGATCAAATCCAGCTAAAGGGACCTACCCTAAGTTATTCCACTTCACATGAAGCACCAATATCCAAGGAGGGCCCAGCAACTGAACCAAACAAACCACTTCTGACCAGACATCTCCATTGGAAATTAGATGAACATAATGGAAATGACACAGTGATATGATAGCAATCTCACCATATTACCAATGTAACTATAATGATTTGAGGTACATCTAACTTCAATGTAACAGAATAACATATAAAATATAGTAAAATAATCTAGATAAAATCTCCATGATTATACACAGCCAATCAAAATCAAATGAGAGTACAACATTAACATGAAATGTGTGCAAGTATAAAACAAAATTGAAAACTATACCAAAAAATCCCAACTTTTTTACAATAAACAGGAAAACACAGAATTAATTCACCCAGAAGTGTATACCCCTTTACAAGCACTTTTTTTTCCAAAATTTATTGATTCTATAGTACAACACATGATAGCTACGCATTGGAAAACGTACAAGGTCTGGATATCCTAAGTCTACACAATTTATCATCACACAAAAGCTCTCAAAATCTGCTTCAGTCCTGGTTCTTTACCTAAACCTATGGCACCACTACAGGCATTGGCTTTAAGCCCAATATACATATGAGTCTCCAACCATTTGTAAAACAGCTCTTGGAATATTAGGTGAGTAAATAATGCTACTTCTATTATATTTGTCAGATAGTGGGTACATGAAGAATTTGGAAAAAAAGATAGCGAGCTATGTGAAACTTACTAGATAAGACTTTTGAACATAACAACACAAGAATTGTTATCTTCAAATAAAGGCCTCCTCCTCCCCTTCAGCCTTTCCTCTCCATCTCCAAAATTGGTGTCTTTACCAATTCTTTGCGTTACTTATTATAAAAATCAGCAGACAGCAAAGTTCCCATAGCCTAAGACCTCATCATCCAGGAAACCAGTCAGTCCAGAATTCTTAAAAAAATAGTTTCAAATCCCTGCCTATGAGATATCACATACTACTCTGGGACAAATAAGTAGAGACTGGTGGCAAATGTAATCAAAAAACAAGTCCCTATGGAGTCACTGGCTTCAGAGACTAAAATAACATAATGAACACCATCATGTAAAATAAACTTATATGACTTCCTAACAAGCAAATGGTGCCATACCACGACACCTACATGGAATTTTGAAAAAAAAATATGTCTCTATTCCCAATACCTTTCTATGGGATACTTACTAGATAAGACTTTTGAACATAACAACAAAGGAATTGTTATCTTCAAATAAAGGCCTCCTCCTCCCCTTCAGCCTTGCCTCTCCATCTCCAATATTGGTGTCTTTACCAATCTTATGTGTCACTTATTGTAAATAGCAGCAAATACTAAAGTTCCTATAGCCTAGGACCTCATAATTCGGAAATCCAGTCAGTACAGAATTCTTAAAAAAATAGTTTCAAACCCCTGGCTATCAGATATCACATACTACTCTGGTACACAGAAGTAGAGACTGGTGACAAATTTACCAAAACCAAGTCCCTGTGGAGTCACTGGTTTCAAAGACTAAAAAAAACACAGTGAACACCATCACTTAAATCAAATCAGATGACTTCCTAACCAGCAAATGGCGCCATACTATGACACCTACACAGAATTTTGAAAAAAGCAGACCTCTTTATTCCCAATACCTTTCAAGGTTATTGGTCTGTGGTATTTCTCCAAAACAAACATGATACCATCTCAGACCACACAATTTTACCTTGAGAGAGAGGAGCAATAACATAAGCATTACATCTCTCTTTATTGCCCTGACCAAATCCAGCTAAAGGGACCTACCCTAAGTTATTCCACTTCACATGAAGCACCAATATCCAAGGAGGGCCCAGCAACTGAACCAAACAAACCACTTCTGACCAGACATCTCCATTGGAAATTAGATGAACATAATGGAAATGACACAGTGATATGATAGCAATCTCACCATATTACCAATGTAACTATAATGATTTGAGGTACATCTAACTTCAATGTAACAGAATAACATATAAAATATAGTAAAATAATCTAGATAAAATCTCCATGATTATACACAGCCAATCAAAATCAAATGAGAGTACAACATTAACATGAAATGTGTGCAAGTATAAAACAAAATTGAAAACTATACCAAAAAATCCCAACTTTTTTACAGTAAACAGGAAAACACAGAATTAATTCACCCAGAAGTGTATATACCCCTTTACAAGCACTTTTTTTTACAAAATGTATTGATTTTATAGTACAACACATGATAGCTATGCATTGGAAAACGTACAAGGTCTGGATATCCTAAGTCTACACAATTTATCATCACACAAAAGCTCTCAAAATCTGCTTCAGTCCTGGTTCTTTATCTAAACCTATGGCACCACTACAGGCATTGGCTTTAAGCCCAATATACATATGAGTCTCCAACCATTTGTAAAACAGCTCTTGGAATATTAGGTGAGTAAATAATGCTACTTCTATTATATTTGTCAGATAGTGGGTACATGAAGAATTTGGAAAAAAAGATAGCGAGCTATGGGAAACTTACTAGATAAGACTTTTGAACACAACAACACAAGAATTGTTATCTTCAAATAAAGGCCTCCTCCTCCCCTTCAGCCTTTCCTCTCCATCTCCAAAATTGGTGTCTTTACCAATTCTTTGCGTTACTTATTATAAAAATAAGCAGACAGTAAAGTTCCCATAGCCTAAGACCTCATCATCCAGGAAACCAGTCAGTCCAGAATTCTTAAAAAAATAGTTTCAAATCCCTGCCTATGAGATATCACATACTACTCTGGGACAAATAAGTAGAGACTGGTGGCAAATTTAATAAAAAAACAAGTCCCTATGGAGTCACTGGCTTCAAAGACTAAAATAACATAATGAACACCATCATGTAAAATAAACTCATATGACTTCCTAACAAGCAAATGGTGCCATACCACGACACCTACATGGAATTTTGAAAAAAAAATATGTCTCTATTCCCAATACCTTCCTATGGGAAACTTACTAGATAAGACTTTTGAACATAACAACAAAGGATTTGTTATCTTCAAATAAAAGCCTCCTCTTCCTCTTCAGCCTTGCCTCTCCATCTCCAATATTGGTGTCTTTACCAATCTTATGTGTCACTTATTGTAAATAGCAGCAAATACTAAAGTTCCTATAGCCTAGGACCTCATAATCCGGAAATCCAGTCAGTACAGAATTCTTAAAAAAATAGTTTCAAACCCCTGGCTATCAGATATCACATACTACTCTGGTACACAGAAGTAGAGACTGGTGACAAATTTACCAAAACCAAGTCCCTGTGGAGTCACTGGTTTCAAAGACTAAAAAAACACAGTGAACACCATCACTAAAATCAAATCAGATGACTTCCTAACCAGCAAATGGCGCCATACTATGACACCTACACAGAATTTTGAAAAAAGCAGACCTCTTTATTCCCAATACCTTTCAAGGTTATTGGTCTGTGGTATTTCTCCAAAACAAACATGATACCATCTCAGACCACACAATTTTACCTTGAGAGAGAGGAGCAATAACACAAGCATTACATCTCTCTTTATTGCCCTGATCAAATCCAGCTAAAGGGACCTACCCTAAGTTATTCCACTTCACATGAAGCACCAATATCCAAGGAGGGCCCAGCAACTGAACCAAACAAACCACTTCTGACCAGACATCTCCATTGGAAATTAGATGAACATAATGGAAATGACACAGTGATATGATAGCAATCTCACCATATTACCAATGTAACTATAATGATTTGAGGTACATCTAACTTCAATGTAACAGAATAACATATAAAATATAGTAAAATAATCTAGATAAAATCTCCATGATTATACACAGCCAATCAAAATCAAATGAGAGTACAACATTAACATGAAATGTGTGCAAGTATAAAACAAAATTGAAAACTATACCAAAAAATCCCAACTTTTTTACAATAAACAGGAAAACACAGAATTAATTCACCCAGAAGTGTATACCCCTTTACAAGCACTTTTTTTTCCAAAATTTATTGATTCTATAGTACAACACATGATAGCTACGCATTGGAAAACGTACAAGGTCTGGATATCCTAAGTCTACACAATTTATCATCACACAAAAGCTCTCAAAATCTGCTTCAGTCCTGGTTCTTTACCTAAACCTATGGCACCACTACAGGCATTGGCTTTAAGCCCAATATACATATGAGTCTCCAACCATTTGTAAAACAGCTCTTGGAATATTAGGTGAGTAAATAATGCTACTTCTATTATATTTGTCAGATAGTGGGTACATGAAGAATTTGGAAAAAAAGATAGCGAGCTATGGGAAACTTACTAGATAAGACTTTTGAACATAACAACACAAGAATTGTTATCTTCAAATAAAGGCCTCCTCCTCCCCTTCAGCCTTTCCTCTCCATCTCCAAAATTGGTGTCTTTACCAATTCTTTGCGTTACTTATTATAAAAATCAGTAGACAGTAAAGTTCCCATAGCCTAAGACCTCATCATCCAGGAAACCAGTCAGTCCAGAATTCTTAAAAAAATAGTTTCAAATCCCTGCCTATGAGATATCACATACTACTCTGGGACAAATAAGTAGAGACTGGTGGCAAATGTAATCAAAAAACAAGTCCCTATGGAGTCACTGGCTTCAAAGACTAAAATAACATAATGAACACAATCATGTAAAATAAACTCATATGACTTCCTAACAAGCAAATGGTGCCATACCACGACACCTACATGGAATTTTGAAAAAAAAAATATGTCTCTATTCCCAATACCTTCCTATGGGAAACTTACTAGATAAGACTTTTGAACATAACAACACAAGAATTGTTATCTTCAAATAAAGGCCTCCTCCTCCCCTTCAGCCTTGCCTCTCCATCTCCAAAATTGGTGTCTTTACCAATCTTATGTGTCACTTATTGTAAATAGCAGCAAATACTAAAGTTCCTATAGCCTAGGACCTCATAATCCGGAAATCCAGTCAGTACAGAATTCTTAAAAAAATAGTTTCATACCACTGGCAATCAGATATCACATACTACTCTGGTACACAGAAGTAGAGACTGGTGACAAATTTACCAAAACCAAGTCCCTGTGGAATCACTGGTTTCAAAGACTAAAAAAAACAGTGAACACCATCACTAAAATCAAATCAGATGACTTCCTAACCAGCAAATGGCGCCATACTATGACACCTACACAGAATTTTGAAAAAAGCAGACCTCTTTATTCCCAATACCTTTCAAGGTTATTGGTCTGTGGTATTTCTCCAAAACAAACATGATACCATCTCAGACCACAAAATTTTACCTTGAGAGAGATGAGCAATAACATAAGCATTACATCTCTCTTTATTGCCCTGACCAAATCCAGCTAAAGGGACCTACCCTAAGTTATCCCACTTCACATGAAGCACCAATATCCAAGGAGGGCCCAGCAACTGAACCAAACAAACCATTTCTGACCAGACATCTCCATTGGAAATTAGATGAACATAATGGAAATGACACAGTGATATGATAGCAATCTCACCATATTACCAATGTAACTATAATGATTTGAGGTACATCTAACTTCAATGTAACAGAATAACATATAAAATATAGTAAAAGAATCTAGATAAAATCTCCATGATTATACACAGCCAATCAAAATCAAATAAGAGTACAACATTAAAATGAAATGTGTGTAAGCATAAAACAAAATTGAAAACTATACCAAAAAATCCCAACTTTTTTACAGTAAACAGGAAAACACAGAATTAATTCACCCAGAAGTGTATACCCCTTTACAAGCACTTTTTTTTTTACAAAATGTATTGATTCTATAGTACAACACATGATAGCTACGCATTGGAAAACGTACAAGGTCTGGATATCCTAAGTCTACACAATTTATCATCACACAAAAGCTCTCAAAATCTGCTTCAGTCCTGGTTCTTTATCTAAACCTATGGCACCACTACAGGCATTGGCTTTAAGCCCAATATACATATGAGTCTCCAACCATTTGTAAAACAGCTCTTGGTATATTAGGTGAGTAAATAATGCTACTTCAATTATATTTGTCAGATAGTGGGTACATGAAGAATTTGGAAAAAATGATAGCGAGCTATGGGAAACTTACTAGATAAGACTTTTGAACATAACAACACAAGAATTGTTATCTTCAAATAAAGGCCTCCTCCTCCCCTTCAGCCTTTCCTCTCCATCTCCAAAATTGGTGTCTTTACCAATTCTTTGCGTTACTTATTATAAAAATCAGCAGACAGTAAAGTTCCCATAGCCTAAGACCTCATCATCCAGGAATCCAGTCAGTCCAGAATTCTTAAAAAAAATAGTTTCAAATCCCTGCCTATGAGATATCACATACTACTCTGGGACAAATAAGTAGAGACTGGTGGCAAATATAATCAAAAAACAAGTCCCTATGGAGTCACTGGCTTCAAAGACTAAAATAACATAATGAACACCATCATGTAAAATAAACTCATATGACTTCCTAACAAGCAAATGGTGCCATACCACGACACCTACATGGAATTTTGAAAAAAAAATATGTCTCTATTCCCAATACTTTCCTATGGGAAACTTACTAGATAAGACTTTTGAACATAACAACACAAGAATTGTTATCTTCAAATAAAGGCCTCCTCCTCCCCTTCAGCCTTGCCTCTCCATCTCCAAAATTGGTGTCTTTACCAATCTTATGTGTCACTTATTGTAAATAGCAGCAAATACTAAAGTTCCTATAGCCTAGGACCTCATAATCCGGAAATCCAGTCAGTACAGAATTCTTTAAAAAATAGTTTCAAACCCCTGGCTATCAGATATCACATACTACTCTGGTACACAGAAGTAGAGACTGGTGACAAATTTACCAAAACCAAGTCCCTGTGGAGTCACTGGTTTCAAAGACTAAAAAAACACAGTGAACACCATCACTAAAATCAAATCAGATGACTTCCTAACCAGCAAATGGCGCCATACTATGACATCTACACAGAATTTTGAAAAAAGCAGAAATCTTTATTCCCAATACCTTTCAAGGTTATTGGTCTGTGGTATTTCTCCAAAACAAACCTGATACCATCTCAGACCACACAATTTTACCTTGAGAGAGAGGAGCAATAACATAAGCATTACATCTCTCTTTATTGCCCTGACCAAATCCAGCTAAAGGGACCTACCCTAAGTTATTCCACTTCACATGAAGCACCAATATCCAAGGAGGGCCCAGCAACTGAACCAAACAAACCACTTCTGACCAGACATCTCCATTGGAAATTAGATGAACATAATGGAAATGACACAGTGATATGATAGCAATCTCACCATATTACCAATGTAACTATAATGATTTGAGGTACATCTAACTTCAATGTAACAGAATAACATATAAAATATAGTAAAATAATCTAGATAAAATCTCCATGATTATACACAGCCAATCAAAATCAAATAAGAGTACAACATTAACATGAAATGTGTGTAAGCATAAAACAAAATTGAAAACTATACCAAAAAATCCCAACTTTTTTACAGTAAACAGGAAAACACAGAATTAATTCACCCAGAAGTGTATACCCATTTACAAGCACTTTTTTTTACAAAATGTATTGATTCTATAGTACAACACATGATAGCTACGCATTGGAAAACGTACAAGGTCTGGATATCCTAAGTCTACACAATTTATCATCACACAAAAGCTCTCAAAATCTGCTTCAGTCCTGGTTCTTTATCTAAACCTATGGCACCAGTACAGGCATTGGCTATAAGCCCAATATACATATGAGTCTCCAACCATTTGTAAAAAAGCTCTTGGTATATTAGGTGAGTAAATAATGCTACTTCAATTATATTTGTCAGATAGTGGGTACATGAAGAATTTGGAAAAAAAAGATAGCGAGCTATGGGAAACTTACTAGATAAGACTTTTGAACATAACAACACAAGAATTGCTATCTTCAAATAAAGGCCTCCTCCTCCCCTTCAGCCTTTCCTCTCCATCTCCAAAATTGGTGTCTTTACCAATTCTTTGCGTTACTTATTATAAAAATCAGCAGACAGTAAAGTTCCCATAGCCTAAGACCTCATCATCCAGGAAACCAGTCAGTCCAGAATTCTTAAAAAAATAGTTTCAAATCCCTGCCTATGAGATATCACATACTACTCTGGGACAAATAAGTAGAGACTGGTGGCAAATTTAATCAAAAAACAAGTCCCTATGGAGTCACTGGCTTCAAAGACTAAAATAACATAATGAACACCATCATGTAAAATAAACTCATATGACTTCCTAACAAGCAAATGGTGCCATACCACGACACCTACATGGAATTTTGAAAATAAAAATATGTCTCTATTGCCAATACCTTCCTATGGGAAACTTACTAGATAAGACTTTTGAACATAACAACACAAGAATTGTTATCTTCAAATAAAGGCCTCCTCCTCCCCTTCAGCCTTGCCTCTCCATCTCCAAAATTGGTGTCTTTACCAATCTTATGTGTCACTTATTGTAAATAGCAGCAAATACTAAAGTTCCTATAGCCTAGGACCTCATAATCCGGAAATCCAGTCAGTACAGAATTCTTAAAAAAATAGTTTCAAACCCTTGGCTATCAGATATCACATACTACTCTGGTACACAGAAGTAGAGACTGGTGACAAATTTACCAAAACCAAGTCCCTGTGGAGTCACTGGTTTCAAAGACTAAAAAAAAACAGTGAACACCATCACTAAAATCAAATCAGATGACTTCCTAACCAGCAAATGGCGCCATACTATGACACCTACACAGAATTTTGAAAAAAGCAGACCTCTTTATTCCCAATACCTTTCAAGGTTATTGGTCTGTGGTATTTCCCAAAAACAAACATGATACCATCTCAGACCACACAATTTTACTTTGAGAGAGAGGAGCAATAACATAAGCATTACATCTCTCTTTATTGCCCTGACCAAATCCAGCTAAAGGGACCTACCCTAAGTTATTCCACTTCACATGAAGCACCAATATCCAAGGAGGTCCCAGCAACTGAACCAAACAAACCACTTCTGACCAGACATCTCCATTGGAAATTAGATGAACATAATGGAAATGACACAGTGATATGATAGCAATCTCACCATATTACCAATATAACTATAATGATTTGAGGTACATCTAACTTCAATGTAACAGAATAACATATAAAATATAGTAAAATAATCTAGATAAAATCTCCATGATTATACACAGCCAATCAAAATCAAATGAGAGTACAACATTAACATGAAATGTGTGCAAGTATAAAACAAAATTGAAAACTATACCAAAAAATCCCAACTTTTTTACAGTAAACAGGAAAACAGAATTAATTCACCCAGAAGTGTATACCCCTTTACAAGCACTTTTTTTTTTTACAAAATGTATCGATTCTATAGTACAACACATGATAGCTATGCATTGGAAAACGTACAAGGTCTGGATATCCTAAGTCTACACAATTTATCATCACACAAAAGCTCTCAAAATCTGCTTCAGTCCTGGTTCTTTATCTAAACCTATGGCCCCACTACAGGCATTGGCTTTAAGCCCAATATACATATGAGTCTCCAACCATTTGTAAAACAGCTCTTGGAATATTAGGTGAGTAAATAATGCTACTTCAATTATATTTGTCAGATAGTGGGTACATGAAGAATTTGGAAAAAAAGATAGCGAGCTATGGGAAACTTACTAGATAAGACTTTTGAACATAACAACACAAGAATTGTTATCTTCAAATAAAGGCCTCCTCCTCCCCTTCAGCCTTTCCTCTCCATCTCCAAAATTGGTGTCTTTACCAATTCTTTGCGTTACTTATTATAAAAATCAGCAGACAGTAAATATCCCATAGCCTAAGACCTCATCATCCAGGAAACCAGTCAGTCCAGAATTCTTAAAAAAATAGTTTCAAATCCCTGCCTATGAGATATCACATACTACTCTGGGACAAATAAGTAGAGACTGGTGGCAAATTTAATCAAAAAACAAGTCCCTATGGAGTTACTGGCTTTAAAGACTAAAATAACATAATGAACACCATCATGTAAAATAAATTCATATGACTTCCTAACATGCAAATGGTGCCATACCACGACACCTACATGGAATTTTGAAAAAAAAAAATGTCTCTATTCCCAATACCTTCCTATGGGAAACTTACTAGGTAAGACTTTTGAACATAACAACACAATAATTGTTATGTTCAAATGAAGGCCTCCTCCTCCCCTTCAACCTTGCCTTTCCATCTCCAAAATTGGTGTCTTTACCAATCTTTTGTGTCACTTATTGTAAATAGCAGCAAATACTAAAGTTCCTATAGCCTAGGACCTCATAATCCGGAAATCCAGTCAGTACAGAATTCTTAAAAAAATAGTTTCAAACCCCTGGCTATCAGATATCACATACTACTCTGGTACACAGAAGTAGAGACTGGTGACAAATTTACCAAAACCAAGTCCCTGTGGAGTCACTGGTTTCAAAGATTAAAAAAACACAGTGAACACCATCACTAAAATCAAATCAGATGACTTCCTAACCAGCAAATGGCGCCATACTATGACACCTACACAGAATTTTGAAAAAAGCAGACCTCTTTATTCCCAATACCTTTCAAGGTTATTGGTCTGTAGTATTTCTCCAAAACAAACATGATACCATCTCAGACCACACAATTTTACCTTGAGAGAGAGGAGCAATAACATAAGCATTACATCTCTCTTTATTGCCCTGACCAAATCTAGCTAAAGGGACCTACCCTAAGTTATTCCACTTCACATGAAGCACCAATATCCAAGGAGGGCCCAGCAACTGAACCAAACAAACCACTTCTGACCAGACATCTCCATTGGAAATTAGATGAACATAATGGAAATGACACAGTGATATGATAGCAATCTCACCATATTACCAATGTAACTATAATGATTTGAGGTACATCTAACTTCAATGTAACAGAATAACATATAAAATATAGTAAAATAATCTAGATAAAATCTCCATGATTATACACAGCCAATCAAAATCAAATGAGAGTACAACATTAACATGAAATGTGTGCAAGTATAAAACAAAATTGAAAACTATACCAACAAATCCCAACTTTTTTACAGTAAACAGGAAAACATTAATTCACCCAGAAGTGTATACCCCTTTACAAGCACTTTTTTTTTTACAAAATGTATTGATTCTATAGTACAACACATGATAGCTACGCATTGGAAAACGTACAAGGTCTGGATATCCTAAGTCTACACGATTTATCATCACACAAAAGCTCTCAAAATCTGCTTCAGTCCTGGTTCTTTATCTAAACCTATGGCACCACTACAGGCATTGGCTTTTAGCCCAATATACATATGAGTCTCCAACCATTTGTAAAACAGCTCTTGGAATATTAGGTGAGTAAATAATGCTACTTCTATTATAATTGTCAGATAGTGGGTACATGAAGAATTTGGAAAAAAAGATAGCGAGCTATGGGAAACTTACTAGATAAGACTTTTGAACATAACAACACAAGAATTGTTATCTTCAAATAAAGGCCTCCTCCTCCCCTTCAGCCTTTCCTCTCCATCTCCAAAATTGGTGTCTTTACCAATTCTTTACGTTACTTATTATAAAAATCAGCAGACAGTAAAGTTCCCATAGCCTAAGACCTCATCATCCAGGAAACCAGTCAGTCCAGAATTCTTAAAAAAATAGTTTCAAATCCCTGCCTATGAGATATCACATACTACTCTGGGACAAATAAGTAGAGACTGGTGGCAAATTTAATCAAAAAACAAGTCCCTATGGAGTCACTGGCTTTAAAGACTAAAATAACATAATGAACACCATCATGTAAAATAAATTCATATGACTTCCTAACATGCAAATGGTGCCATACCACGACACCTACATGGAATTTTGAAAAAAAAATATATCTCTATTCCCAATACATTCCTATGGGAAACTTACTAGATAAGACTTTTGAACATAACAACACAAGAATTGTTATCTTCAAATGAAGGCCTCCTCCTCCCCTTCAGCCTTGCCTCTCCATCTCCAAAATTGGTGTCTTTACCAATCTTATGTGTCACTTATTGTAAATAGCAGCAAATACTAAAGTTCCTATAGCCTAGGACCTCATAATCCGGAAATGCAGTCAGTACAGAATTCTTAAAAAAAATTGTTTCAAACCCCTGGCTATCAGATATCACATACTACTCTGGTACACAGAAGTAGAGACTGGTGACAAATTTACCAAAACCAAGTCCCTGTGTAGTCACTGGTTTCAAAGACTAAAAAAACACAGTGAACACCATCACTAAAATCAAATAAGATGACTTCCTAACCAGCAAATGGCGCCATACTATGACACCTACACAGAATTTTGAAAAAAGCAGACCTCTTTATTCACAATACCTTTCAAGGTTATTGGTCTGTAGTATTTCTCCAAAACAAACATGATACCATCTCAGACCACACAATTTTACCTTGAGAAAGAGGAGCAATAACATAAGCATTACATCTCTCTTTATTGCCCTGACCAAATCCAGCTAAAGGGACCTACCCTAAGTTATTCCACTTCACATGAAGCACCAATATCCAAGGAGGGCCCAGCAACTGAACCAAACAAACCACTTCTGACCAGACATCTCCATTGGAAATTAGATGAACATAATGGAAATGACACAGTGATATGATAGCAATCTGACCATATTACCAATTTAACTATAATGATTTGAGGTACATCTAACTTCAATGTAACAGAATAACATATAAAATATAGTAAAAGAATCTAGATAAAATCTCCATGATTATACACAGCCAATCAAAATCAAATGAGAGTACAACATTAACATGAAATGTGTGCAAATATAAAACAAAATTGAAAACTATACCAAAAAATCACAACTTTTTTACAATAAACAGGAAAACACAGAATTAATTCACCCAGAAGTGTATACCCCTTTACAAGCACTTTTTTTTCCAAAATGTATTGATTCTATAGTACAACACATGATAGCTACGCATTGGAAAACGCACAAGAACTGGATATCCTAAGTCTACACAATTTATCATCACACAAAAGCTCTCAAAATCTGCTTCAGTCCTGGTTCTTTATCTAAACCTATGGCACCACTACAGGCATTGGCTTTAAGCCCAATATACATATGAGTCTCCAACCATTTGTAAAACAGCTCTTGGTATATTAGGTGAGTAAATAATGCTACTTCTATTATATTTGTCAGATAGTGGGTACATGAAGAATTTGGAAAAAAAGATAGCGAGCTATGGGAAACTTACTAGATAAGACTTTTGAACATAACAACACAAGAATTGTTATCTTCAAATAAAGGCCTCCTCTTCCCCTTCAGCCTTTCCTCTCCATCTCCAAAATTGGTGTCTTTACCAATTCTTTGCGTTACTTATTATAAAAATCAGTAGACAGTAAAGTTCCCATAGCCTAAGACCTCATCATCCAGGAAACCAGTCAGTCCAGAATTCTTAAAAAAATAGTTTCAAATCCCTGCCTATGAGATATCACATACTACTCTGGGAAAAATAAGTAGAGACTGGTGGCAAATTTAATCAAAAAACAAGTCCCTATGGAGTCACTGGCTTCAAAGACTAAAATAACATAATGAACACCATCATGTAAAATAAACTCATATGACTTCCTAACAAGAAAAGGGTGCCATACCACGACACCTACATGGAATTTTGAAAAATAAATATGTCTCTATTCCCAATTCCTTCCTATGGGAAACTTACTAGATAAGACTTTTGAACATAACAACACAAGAATTGTTATCTTCAAATAAAGGCCTCCTCCTCCCCTTCAGCCTTGCCTCTCCATCTCCAAAATTGGTGTCTTTACCAATCTTATGTGTCACTTATTGTAAATAGCAGCAAATACTAAAGTTCCTATAGCCTAGGACCTCATAATCCGGAAATCCAGTCAGTACAGAATTCTTAAATAAATAGTTTCAAACCCCTGGCTATCAGATATCACATACTACTCTGGTACACAGAAGTAGAGACTGGTGACAAATTTACCAAAACCAAGTCCCTGTGGAGTCACTGGTTTCAAAGACTAAAAAAACACAGTGAACACCATCGCTAAAATCAAATCAGATGACTTCCTAACCAGCAAATGGCGCCATACTATGACACCTACACAGAATTTTGAAAAAAGCAGACCTCTTTATTCCCAATTCCTTTAAAGGTTATTATTCTGTGGTATTTCTCCAAAACAAACATGATACCATCTCAGACCACACAATTTTACCGTGAGAGAGAGGAGCAATAACATAAGCATTACATCTCTCTTTATTGCCCTGACCAAATCCAGCTAAAGGGACCTACCCTAAGTTATTCCACTTCACATGAAGCACCAATATCCAAGGAGGGCCCAGCAACTGAACCAAACAAACCACTTCTGACCAGACATCTCCATTGGAAATTAGATGAACATAATGGAAATGACACAGTGATATGATAGCAATCTCACCATATTACCAATGTAACTATAATGATTTGAGGTACATTTAACTTCAATGTAACAGAATAACATATAAAATATAGTAAAAGAATCTAGATAAAATCTCCATGATTATACACAGCCAATCAAAATCAAATGAGAGTACAACATTAACATGAAATGTGTGTAAGTATAAAACAAAATTGAAAACTATACCAAAAAATCCCAACTTTTTTACAGTAAACAGGAAAACACAGAATAAATTCACCCAGAAGTGTATACCCCTTTACAAGCACTAAAAAATGTATTTATTCTATAGTACAACACATGATAGCTACGCATTGGAAAACGTACAAGGTCTGGATATCCTAAGTCTACACAATTTATCATCACACAAAAGCTCTCAAAATCTGCTTCAGTCCTGGTTCTTTATCTAAACCTATGGCACCACTACAGGCATTGGCTTTAAGCCCAATATACATATGAGTCTCCAACCATTTGTAAAACAGCTCTTGGTATATTAGGTGAGTAAATAATGCTACTTCTATTATATTTGTCAGATAGTGGGTACATGAAAAATTTGGAAAAAAAGATAGCGAGCTATGGGAAACTTACTAGATAAGACTTTTGAACATAACAACACAAGAATTGTTATCTTCAAATAAAATCCTCCTCCTCCCCTTCAGCCTTTCCTCTCCATCTCAAAAATTGGTGTCTTTACCAATTCTTTGCGTTACTTATTATAAAAATCAGCAGACAGTAAAGTTCCCATAGCCTAAGACCTCATCATCCAGGAAACCAGTCAGTCCAGAATTCTTAAAAAAATAGTTTCAAATCCCTGCCTATGAGATATCACATACTACTCTGGGAAAAATAAGTAGAGACTGGTGGCAAATTTAATCAAAAAACAAGTCCCTATGGAGTCACTCGCTTCAAAGACTAAAATAACATAATGAACACCATCATGTAAAATAAACTCATATGACTTTCTAACAAGCAAATGGTGCCATACCACGACACCTACATGGAATTTTGAAAAAAAAATATTTCCCTATTCCCAATACCTTCCTATGGGAAACTTACTAGATAAGACTTTTGAACATAACAACACAAGAATTGTTATCTTCAAATAAAGGCCTCCTCCTCCCCTTCAGCCTTGCCTCTCCATCTCCAAAATTGGTGTCTTTACCAATCTTATGTGTCACTTATTGTAAATAGCAGCAAATACTAAATTTCCTATAGCCTATGACCTCATAATGCGGAAATCCAGTCAGTACAGAATTCTTAAAAAAATAGTTTCAAACCCCTGGCTATCAGATATCACATACTACTCTGGTACACAGAAGTAGAGACTGGTGACAAATTTACCAAAACCAAGTCGCTGTGGAGTCACTGGTTTCAAAGACTAAAAAAACACAGTGAACACAATCACTAAAATCAAATCAGGTGACTTCCTAACCAGCAAATGGCGCCATACTATGACACCTACACAGAATTTTGAAAAAAGCAGACCTCTTTATTCCCAATACCTTTCAAGGTTATTGGTCTGTGGTATTTCTCCAAAACAAACATGATACCATCTCAGACCACACAATTTTACCTTGAGAGAGAGGAGCAATAACATAGGCATTACATCTCTCTTTATTGCCCTGACCAAATCCAGCTAAAGGGACCTACCCTAAGTTATTCCACTTCACATGAAGCACCAATATCCAAGGAGGGCCCAGAAACTGAACCAAACAAACCACTTCTGACCAGACATCTCCATTGGAAATTAGATGAACATAATGGAAATGACACAGTGATATGATAGCAATCTCACCATATTACCAATGTAACTATAATGATTTGAGGTACATCTAACTTCAATGTAACAGAATAACATATAAAATATAGTAAAATAATCTAGATAAAATCTTCATGATTATACACAGCCAATCAAAATCAAATGAGAGTACAACATTAACATGAAATGTGTGCAAGTATAAAACAAAATTGAAAACTATACCAAAAAATTTCCAACTTTTTTACAATAAACAGGAAAACACGGAATTAATTCACCCAGAAGTGTATACCCCTTTACAAGCACTTTTTTTTTTACAAAATGTATTGATTCTATAGTACAACACATGATAGCTACGCATTGGAAAACGTACAAGGTCTGGATATCCTAAGTCTACACGATTTATCATCACACAAAAGCTCTCAAAATCTGCTTCAGTCCTGGTTCTTTATCTAAACATATGGCACCACTACAGGCATTGGCTTTAAGCCCAATATACATATGAGTCTCCAACCATTTGTAAAACAGCTCTTGGTATATTAGGTGAGTAAATAATGCTACTTCTATTATATTTGTCAGATAGTGGGTACATGAAGAATTTGGAAAAAAAGATAGCGAGCTATGGGAAACTTACTAGATAAGACTTTTGAACATAACAACACAAGAATTGTTATCTTCAAATAAAGGCCTCCTCTTCCCCTTCAGCCTTTCCTCTCCATCTCCAAAATTGGTGTCTTTACCAATTCTTTGCGTTACTTATTATAAAAATCAGCAGACAGTAAAGTTCCCATAGCCTAAGACCTCATCATCCAGGAAACCAGTCAGTCCAGAATTCTTAAAAAAATAGTTTCAAATCCCTGCCTATGAGATATCACATACTACTCTGGGAAAAATAAGTAGAGACTGGTGGCAAATTTAATCAAAAAACAAGTCCCTATGGAGTCACTGGCTTCAAAGACTAAAATAACATAATGAACACCATCATGTAAAATAAACTCATATGACTTCCTAACAAGAAAAGGGTGCCATACCACGACACCTACATGGAATTTTGAAAAAAAAATATGTCTCTATTTCCAATACCTTCCTATGGGAAACTTACTAGATAAGACTTTTGAACATAACAACACAAGAATTGTTATCTTCAAATAAAGGCCTCCTCCTCCCCTTCAGCCTTGCCTCTCCATCTCCAAAATTGGTGTCTTTACCAATCTTATGTGTCACTTATTGTAAATAGCAGCAAATACTAAAGTTCCTATAGCCTAGGACCTCATAATCCGGAAATCCAGTCAGTACAGAATTCTTAAAAAAATAGTTTCAAACCCCTGGCTATCAGATATCACATACTACTCTGGTAGACAGAAGTAGAGACTGGTGACAAATTTACCAAAACCAAGTCCCTGTGGAGTCACTGGTTTCAAAGACTAAAAAAACACAGTGAACACCATCGCTAAAATCAAATCAGATGACTTCCTAACCAGCAAATGGCGCCATACTATGACACCTACACAGAATTTTGAAAAAAGCAGACCTCTTTATTCCCAATTCCTTTAAAGGTTATTATTCTGTGGTATTTCTCCAAAACAAACATGATACCATCTCAGACCACACAATTTTACCGTGAGAGAGAGGAGCAATAACATAAGCATTACATCTCTCTTTATTGCCCTGACCAAATCCAGCTAAAGGGACCTACCCTAAGTTATTCCACTTCACATGAAGCACCAATATCCAAGGAGGGCCCAGCAACTGAACCAAACAAACCACTTCTGACCAGACATCTCCATTGGAAATTAGATGAACATAATGGAAATGACACAGTGATATGATAGCAATCTCACCATATTACCAATGTAACTATAATGATTTGAGGTACATTTAACTTCAATGTAACAGAATAACATATAAAATATAGTAAAAGAATCTAGATAAAATCTCCATGATTATACACAGCCAATCAAAATCAAATGAGAGTACAACATTAACATGAAATGTGTGTAAGTATAAAACAAAATTGAAAACTATACCAAAAAATCCCAACTTTTTTACAGTAAACAGGAAAACACAGAATAAATTCACCCAGAAGTGTATACCCCTTTACAAGCACTAAAAAATGTATTTATTCTATAGTACAACACATGATAGCTACGCATTGGAAAACGTACAAGGTCTGGATATCCTAAGTCTACACAATTTATCATCACACAAAAGCTCTCAAAATCTGCTTCAGTCCTGGTTCTTTATCTAAACCTATGGCACCACTACAGGCATTGGCTTTAAGCCCAATATACATATGAGTCTCCAACCATTTGTAAAACAGCTCTTGGTATATTAGGTGAGTAAATAATGCTACTTCTATTATATTTGTCAGATAGTGGGTACATGAAAAATTTGGAAAAAAAGATAGCGAGCTATGGGAAACTTACTAGATAAGACTTTTGAACATAACAACACAAGAATTGTTATCTTCAAATAAAATCCTCCTCCTCCCCTTCAGCCTTTCCTCTCCATCTCAAAAATTGGTGTCTTTACCAATTCTTTGCGTTACTTATTATAAAAATCAGCAGACAGTAAAGTTCCCATAGCCTAAGACCTCATCATCCAGGAAACCAGTCAGTCCAGAATTCTTAAAAAAATAGTTTCAAATCCCTGCCTATGAGATATCACATACTACTCTGGGAAAAATAAGTAGAGACTGGTGGCAAATTTAATCAAAAAACAAGTCCCTATGGAGTCACTCGCTTCAAAGACTAAAATAACATAATGAACACCATCATGTAAAATAAACTCATATGACTTCCTAACAAGCAAGTGGTGCCATACCACGACACCTACATGGAATTTTGAAAAAAAAATATTTCCCTATTCCCAATACCTTCCTATGGGAAACTTACTAGATAAGACTTTTGAACATAACAACACAAGAATTGTTATCTTCAAATAAAGGCCTCCTCCTCCCCTTCAGCCTTGCCTCTCCATCTCCAAAATTGGTGTCTTTACCAATCTTATGTGTCACTTATTGTAAATAGCAGCAAATACTAAATTTCCTATAGCCTATGACCTCATAATGCGGAAATCCAGTCAGTACAGAATTCTTAAAAAAATAGTTTCAAACCCCTGGCTATCAGATATCACATACTACTCTGGTACACAGAAGTAGAGACTGGTGACAAATTTACCAAAACCAAGTCGCTGTGGAGTCACTGGTTTCAAAGACTAAAAAAACACAGTGAACACAATCACTAAAATCAAATCAGGTGACTTCCTAACCAGCAAATGGCGCCATACTATGACACCTACACAGAATTTTGAAAAAAGCAGACCTCTTTATTCCCAATACATTTCAAGGTTATTGGTCTGTGGTATTTCTCCAAAACAAACATGATACCATCTCAGACCACACAATTTTACCTTGAGAGAGAGGAGCAATAACATAGGCATTACATCTCTCTTTATTGCCCTGACCAAATCCAGCTAAAGGGACCTACCCTAAGTTAATCCACTTCACATGAAGCACCAATATCCAAGGAGGGCCCAGCAACTGAACCAAACAAACCACTTCTGACCAGACATCTCCATTGGAAATTAGATGAACATAATGGAAATGACACAGTGATATGATAGCAATCTCACCATATTACCAATGTAACTATAATGATTTGAGGTTCATTTAACTTCAATGTAACAGAATAACATATAAAATATAGTAAAAGAATCTAGATAAAATCTCCATGATTATACACAGCCAATCAAAATCAAATGAGAGTACAACATTAACATGAAATGTGTGCAAGTATAAAACAAAATTGAAAACTATACCAAAAAATTTCCAACTTTTTTACAATAAACAGGAAAACACAGAATTAATTCACCCAGAAGTGTATACCCCTTTACAAGCACTTTTTTTTTTACAAAATGTATTGATTCTATAGTACAACAAATGATAGCTACGCATTGGAAAACGTACAAGGTCTGGATATCCTAAGTCTACACAATTTATCATCACACAAAAGCTCTCAAAATCTGCTTCAGTCCTGGTTCTTTATCTAAACCTATGGCACCACTACAGGCATTGGCTTTAAGCCCAATATACATATGAGTCTCCAACCATTTGTAAAACAGCTCTTGGTATATTAGGTGAGTAAATAATGCTACTTCTATTATATTTGTCAGATAGTGGGTACATGAAGAATTTGGAAAAAAAGATAGCGAGCTATGGGAAACTTACTAGATAAGACTTTTGAACATAACAACACAAGAATTGTTATCTTCAAATAAAATCCTCCTCCTCCCCTTCAGCCTTTCCTCTCCATCTCAAAAATTGGTGTCTTTACCAATTCTTTGCGTTACTTATTATAAAAATCAGCAGACAGTAAAGTTCCCATAGCCTAAGACCTCATCATCCAGGAAACCAGTCAGTCCAGAATTCTTAAAAAAATAGTTTCAAATCCCTGCCTATGAGATATCACATACTACTCTGGGACAAATAAGTAGAGACTGGTGGCAAATTTAATAAAAAAACAAGCCCCTATGGAGTCACTGGCTTCAAAGACTAAAATAACATAATGAACACCATCATGTAAAATAAACTCATATGACTTCCTAACAAGCAAATGGTGCCATACCACGACACCTACATGGAATTTTGAAAAAAAAATATGTCTCTATTCCCAATACCTTCCTATGGGAAACTTACTAGATAAGACTTTTGAACATAACAACACAAGAATTGTTATGTTCAAATAAAGGCCTCCTCCTCCCCTTCAGCCTTGCCTCTCCATCTCCAAAATTTGTGTCTTTACCAATCTTTTGTGTCACTTATTGTAAATAGCAGCAAATACTAAAGTTCCTATAGCCTAGGACCTCATAATCCGGAAATCCAGTCAGTACAGAATTCTTAAAAAAATAGTTTCAAACCCCTGGTTATCAGATATCACATACTACTCTGGTACACAGAAGTAGAGACTGGTGACAAATTTACCAAAACCAAGACCCTGTGGAGTCACTGGTTTCAAAGACTAAAAAAACACAGTGAACACCATCACTAAAATCAAATCAGATGACTTCCTAACCAGCAAATGGCGCCATACTATGACACCTACACAGAATTTTGAAAAAAGCAGACCTCTTTATTCCCAATACCTTTCAAGGTTATTGGTCTGTGGTATTTTTCCAAAACAAACCTGATACCATCTCAGACCACACAATTTTACCTTGAGAGAGAGGAGCAATAACATAAGCATTACATCTCTCTTTATTGCCCTGACCAAATCCAGCTAAAGGGACCTACCCTAAGTTATTCCACTTCACATGAAGCACCAATATCCAAGGAGGGCCCAGCAACTGAACCAAACAAACCACTTCTGACCAGACATCTCCATTGGAAAAAAGATGAACATAATGGAAATGACACAGTGATATGATAGCAATCTCACCATATTACCAATGTAACTATAATGATTTGAGGTACATCTAACTTCAATGTAACAGAATAACATATAAAATATAGTAAAAGAATCTAGATAAAATCTCCATGATTATACACAGCCAATCAAAATCAAATAAGAGTACAACATTAACATGAAATGTGTGTAAGCATAAAACAAAATTGAAAACTATACCAAAAAATCCCAACTTTTTTACAGTAAACAGGAAAACACAGAATTAATTCACCCAGAAGTGTATACCCCTTTACAAGCACTTTTTTTTACAAAATGTATTGATTCTATAGTACAACACATGATAGCTACGCATTGGAAAACGTACAAGGTCTGGATATTCTAAGTCTACACAATTTATCATCACACAAAAGCTCTCAAAATCTGCTTCAGTCCTGGTTCTTTATCTAAACCTATGGCACCACTACAGGCATTGGCTTTAAGCTCAATATACATATGAGTCTCCAACCATTTGTAAAACAGCTCTTGGAATATTAGGTGAGTAAATAATGCTACTTCTATTATATTTGTCAGACAGTGGGTACATGAAGAATTTGGAAAAAAAGATAGCGAGCTATGGGAAACTTACTAGATAAGACTTTTAAACATAACAACACAAAAATTGTTATCTTCAAATAAAGGCCTCCTCCTCCCCTTCAGCCTTTCCTCTCCATCTCCAAAATTGGTGTCTTTACCAATTCTTTGCGTTACTTATTATAAAAATCAGCAGACAGTAAAGTTCCCATAGCCTAAGACCTCATCATCCAGGAAACCAGTCAGTCCAGAATTCTTAAAAAAATAGTTTCAAATCCCTGCCTATGAGATATCACATACTACTCTGGGACAAATAAGTAGAGACTGGTGGCAAATTTAATCAAAAAACAAGCCCCTATGGAGTCACTGGCTTCAAAGACTAAAATAACATAATGAACACAATCATGTAAAATAAACTCATATGACTTCCTAACAAGCAAATGGTGCCATACCACGACACCTACATGGAATTTTGAAAAAAAAATATGTCTCTATTCCCAATACCTTCCTATGGGAAACTTACTAGATAAGACTTTTGAACATAACAACACAAGAATTGTTATCTTCAAATAAAGGCCTCCTCCTCCCCTTCAGCCTTGCCTCTCCATCTCCAAAATTGGTGTCTTTACCAATCTTATGTGTCACTTATTGTAAATAGCAGCAAATACTAAAGTTCCTATAGCCTAGGACCTCATAATCCGGAAATCCAGTCAGTACAGAATTCTTAAATAAATAGTTTCAAACCCCTGGCTATCAGATATCACATACTACTCTGGTACACAGAAGTAGAGACTGGTGACAAATTTACCAAAACCAAGTCCCTGTGGAGTCACTGGTTTCAAAGACTAAAAAAACACAGTGAACATCATCACTAAAATCAAATCAGATGACTTCCTAACCAGCAAATGGCGCCATACTATGACACCTACACAGAATTTTGAAAAAAGCAGACCTTTTTATTCCCAATACCTTTAAAGGTTATTGGTCTGTGGTATTTCTCCAAAACAAACATGATACCATCTCAGATCACACAATTTTACCTTGAGAGAGAGGAGCAATAACATAAGCATTACATCTCTCTTTATTGCCCTGACCAAATCCAGCTAAAGGGACCTACCCTAAGTTATTCCACTTCACATGAAGCACCAATATCCAAGGAGGGCCCAGCAACTGAACCAAACAAACCACTTCTGACCAGACATCTCCATTGGAAATTAGATGAACATAATGGAAATGACACAGTGATATTATAGCAATCTCACCATATTACCAATGTAACTATAATGATTTGAGGTACATCTAACTTCAATGTAACAGAATAACATATAAAATATAGTAAAAGAATCTAGATAAAGTCTCCATGATTACACACAGCCAATCAAAATCAAATTAGAGTACAACATTAACATCAAATGTGTGCAAGTATAAAACAAAATTGAAAACTATACCAAAAAATGTCCAACTTTTTTACAATAAACAGGAAAACACAGAATTAATTCACCCAGAAGTGTATACCCCTTTACAAGCACTTTTTTTTACAAAATGTATTGATTCTATAGTACAACACATGATAGCTACGCATTGGAAAACGTACAAGGTCTGGATATCTTAAGTCTACACAATTTATCATCACACAAAAGCTCTCAAAATCTGCTTCAGTCCTGGTTCTTTATCTGAACCTATGGCACCACTACAGGCATTGGCTTTAAGCCCAATATACATATGAGTCTCCAAACATTTGTAAAACAGCTCTTGGAATATTAGGTGAGTAAATAATGCTACTTCTATTATATTTGTCAGATAGTGGGTACATGAAGAATTTGGAAAAAAAGATAGCGAGCTATGGGAAACTTACTAGATAAGACTTTTGAACATAACAACACAAGAATTGTTATCTTCAAATAAAGGCCTCCTCCTCCCCTTCAGCCTTTCCTCTCCATCTCCAAAATTGGTGTCTTTACCAATTCTTTGCGTTACTTATTACAAAAATCAGCAGACAGTAAAGTTCCCATAGCCTAAGACCTCATCATCCAGGAAACCAGTCAGTCCAGAATTCTTAAAAAAATAGTTTCAAATCCCTGCCTATGAGATATCACATACTACTCTGGGACAAATAAGTAGAGACTGGTGGCAAATTTAATCAAAAAACAAGCCCCTATGGAGTCACTGGCTTCAAAGACTAAAATAACATAATGAACACCATCATGTAAAATAAACCCATATGACTTCCTAACAAGCAAATGGTGCCATACCACGACACCTACATGGCATTTTGAAAAAAAAATATGTCTCTATTCCCAATACCTTCCTATGGGAAACTTACTAGATAAGACTTTTGAACATAACAACACAAGAATTGTTATGTTCAAATAAAGGCCTCCTCCTCCCCTTCAGCCTTGCCTCTCCATCTCCAAAATTGGTGTCTTTACCAATCTTATGTGTCACTTATTGTAAATAGCAGCAAATACTAAAGTTCCTATAGCCTAGGACCTCATAATCCGGAAATCCAGTCAGTACAGAATTCTTAAAAAAATAGTTTCAAACCCCTGGCTATCAGATATCACATGCTACTCTGGTACACAGAAGTAGAGACTGGTGACAAATTTACCAAAACCAAGTCCCTGTGGAGTCACTGGTTTCAAAGACTAAAAAAACACAGTGAACACCATCACTAAAATCAAATCAGATGACTTCCTAACCAGCAAATGGCGCCATACTATGACACCTACACAGAATTTTGAAAAAAGCAGACCTCTTTATTCCCAATACCTTTCAAGGTTATTGGTCTGTGGTATTTCTCCAAAACAAACCTGATACCATCTCAGACCACACAATTTTACCTTGAGAGAGAGGAGCAATAACATAAGCATTACATCTCTCTTTATTGCCCTGACCAAATCCAGCTAAAGGGACCTACCCTAAGTTATTCCACTTCACATGAAGCACCAATATCCAAGGAGGGCCCAGCAACTGAACCAAACAAACCACTTCTGACCAGACATCTCCATTGGAAATTAGATGAACATAATGGAAATGACACAGTGATATGATAGCAATCTCACCATATTACCAATGTAACTATAATGATTTGAGGTACATCTAACTTCAATGTAACAGAATAACATATAAAATATAGTAAAAGAATCTAGATAAAATCTCCATGATTATACACAGCCAATCAAAATCAAATAAGAGTACAACATTAACATGAAATGTGTGTAAGCATAAAACAAAATTGAAAACTATACCAAAAAATCCCAACTTTTTTACAGTAAACAGGAAAACACAGAATTAATTCACCCAGAAGTGTATACCCCTTTACAAGCACTTTTTTTTACAAAATGTATTGATTCTATAGTACAACACATGATAGCTACGCATTGGAAAACGTACAAGGTCTGGATATTCTAAGTCTACACAATTTATCATCACACAAAAGCTCTCAAAATCTGCTTCAGTCCTGGTTCTTTATCTAAACCTATGGCACCACTACAGGCATTGGCTTTAAGCCCAATATACATATGAGTCTCCAACCATTTGTAAAACAGCTCTTGGTATATTAGGTGAGTAAATAATGCTACTTCAATTAAATTTGTCAGATAGTGGGTACATGAAGTATTTGGAAAAAAAGATAGCGAGCTATGGGAAACTTACTAGATAAGACTTTTGAACATAACAACACAAGAATTGTTATCTTCAAATAAAGGCCTCCTCCTCCCCTTCAGCCTTTCCTCTCCATCTCCAAAATTGGTGTCTTTACCAATTCTTTGCGTTACTTATTATAAAAATCAGCAGACAGTAAAGTTCCCATAGCCTAAGACCTCATCATCCAGGAAACCAGTCAGTCCAGAATTCTTAAAAAAATAGTTTCAAATCCCTGCCTATGAGATATCACATACTACTCTGGGACAAATAAGTAGAGACTGGTGGCAAATTTAATCAAAAAACAAGCCCCTATGGAGTCACTGGCTTCAAAGACTAAAATAACATAATGAACACCATCATGTAAAATAAACCCATATGACTTCCTAACAAGCAAATGGTGCCATACCACGACACCTACATGGAATTTTGAAAAAAAATATGTCTCTATTCCCAATACCTTCCTATGGGAAACTTACTAGATAAGACTTTTGAACATAACAACACAAGAATTGTTATCTTCAAATAAAGGCCACTTCCTCCCCATCAGCCTTGCCTCTCCATCTCCAAAATTGGTGTCTTTACCAATCTTATGTGTCACTTATTGTAAATAGCAGCAAATACTAAAGTTCCTATAGCCTAGGACCTCATAATCCGGAAATCCAGTCAGTACAGAATTCTTAAAAAAATCGTTTCAAACCCCTGGCTATCAGATATCACATACTACTCTGGTACACAGAAGTAGAGACTGGTGACAAATTTACCAAAACCAAGTCCCTGTGGAGTCACTGGTTTCAAAGACTAAAAAAACACAGTGAACACCATCACTAAAATCAAATCAGATGACTTCCTAACCAGCAAATGGCGCCATACTATGACACCTACACAGAATTTTGAAAAAAGCAGACCTCTTTATTCCCAATACCTTTCAAGGTTATTGGTCTGTGGTATTTCTCCAAAACAAACCTGATACCATCTCAGACCACACAATTTTACCTTGAGAGAGAGGAGCAATAACATAAGCATTACATCTCTCTTTATTGCCCTTACCAAATCCAGCTAAAGGGACCTACCCTAAGTTATTCCACTTCACATGAAGCACCAATATCCAAGGAGGGCCCAGCAACTGAACCAAACAAACCACTTCTGACCAGACATCTCCATTGGAAATTAGATGAACATAATGGAAATGACACAGTGATATGATAGCAATCTCACCATATTACCAATGTAACTATAATGATTTGAGGTACATCTAACTTCAATGTAACAGAATAACATATAAAATATAGTAAAAGAATCTAGATAAAATCTCCATGATTATACACAGCCAATCAAAATCAAATAAGAGTACAACATTAACATGAAATGTGTGTAAGCATAAAACAAAATTGAAAACTATACCAAAAAATCCCAACTTTTTTACAGTAAACAGGAAAACACAGAATTAATTCACCCAGAAGTGTATACCCCTTTGCAAGCACTTTTTTTTACAAAATGTATTGATTCTATAGTACAACACATGATAGCTACGCATTGGAAAACGTACAAGGTCTGGATATCCTAAGTCTACACAATTTATCATCACACAAAAGCTCTCAAAATCTGCTTCAGTCCTGGTTCTTTATCTAAACCTATGGCACCACTACAGGCATTGGCTTTAAGCCCAATATACATATGAGTCTCCAACCATTTGTAAAACAGCTCTTGGTATATTAGGTGAGTAAATAATGCTACGTCAATTATATTTGTCAGATAGTGGGTACATGAAGAATTTGGAAAAAAAGATAGCGAGCTATGGGAAACTTACTAGATAAGACTTTTGAACATAACAACACAAGAATTGTTATCTTCAAATAAAGGCCTCCTCCTCCCCTTCAGCCTTTCCTCTCCATCTCAAAAATTGGTGTCTTTACCAATTCTTTGCGTTACTTATTATAAAAATCAGCAGACAGTAAAGTTCCCATAGCCTAAGACCTCATCATCCAGGAAACCAGTCAGTCCAGAATTCTTAAAAAAATAGTTTCAAATCCCTGCCTATGAGATATCACATACTACTCTGGGACAAATAAGTAGAGACTGGTGGCAAATTTAATAAAAAAACAAGCCCCTATGGAGTCACTGGCTTCAAAGACTAAAATAACATAATGAACACCATCATGTAAAATAAACCCATATGACTTCCTAACAAGCAAATGGTGCCATACCACGACACCTACATGGAATTTTGAAAAAAAAATATGTCTCTATTCCTAATACCTTCCTATGGGAAACTTACTAGATAAGACTTTTGAACATAACAACACAAGAATTGTTATGTTCAAATAAAGGCCTCCTCCTCCCCTTCAGCCTTGCCTCTCCATCTCCAAAATTGGTGTCTTTACCAATCTTATGTGTCACTTATTGTAAATAGCAGCAAATACTAAAGTTCCTATAGCCTAGGACCTCATAATCCGGAAATCCAGTCAGTACAGAATTCTTAAAAAAATAGTTTCAAACCCCTGGCTATCAGATATCACATACTACTCTGGTACACAGAAGTAGAGACTGGTGACAAATTTACCAAAACCAAGTCCCTGTGGAGTCACTGGTTTCAAAGACTAAAAAAACACAGTGAACACCATCACTAAAATCAAATCAGATGACTTCCTAACCAGCAAATGGCGCCATACTATGACACCTACACAGAATTTTGAAAAAAGCAGACCTCTTTATTCCCAATACCTTTCAAGGTTATTGGTCTGTGGTATTTCTCCAAAACAAACCTGATACCATCTCAGACCACACAATTTTACCTTGAGAGAGAGGAGCAATAACATAAGCATTACATCTCTCTTTATTGCCCTTACCAAATCCAGCTAAAGGGACCTACCCTAAGTTATTCCACTTCACATGAAGCACCAATATCCAAGGAGGGCCCAGCAACTGAGCCAAACAAACCACTTCTGACCAGACATCTCCATTGGAAATTAGATGAACATAATGGAAATGACACAGTGATATGATAGCAATCTCACCATATTACCAATGTAACTATAATGATTTGAGGTACATCTAACTTCAATGTAACAGAATAACATATAAAATATAGTAAAAGAATCTAGATAAAATCTCCATGATTATACACAGCCAATCAAAATCAAATAAGAGTACAACATTAACATGAAATGTGTGTAAGCATAAAACAAAATTGAAAACTATACCAAAAAATCCCAACTTTTTTACAGTAAACAGGAAAACACAGAATTAATTCACCCAGAAGTGTATACCCCTTTGCAAGCACTTTTTTTTACAAAATGTATTGATTCTATAGTACAACACATGATAGCTACGCATTGGAAAACGTACAAGGTCTGGATATCCTAAGTCTACACAATTTATCATCACACAAAAGCTCTCAAAATCTGCTTCAGTCCTGGTTCTTTATCTAAACCTATGGCACCACTACAGGCATTGGCTTTAAGCCCAATATACATATGAGTCTCCAACCATTTGTAAAACAGCTCTTGGTATATTAGGTGAGTAAATAATGCTACGTCAATTATATTTGTCAGATAGTGGGTACATGAAGAATTTGGAAAAAAAGATAGCGAGCTATGGGAAACTTACTAGATAAGACTTTTGAACATAACAACACAAGAATTGTTATCTTCAAATAAAGGCCTCCTCCTCCCCTTCAGCCTTTCCTCTCCATCTCAAAAATTGGTGTCTTTACCAATTCTTTGCGTTACTTATTATAAAAATCAGCAGACAGTAAAGTTCCCATAGCCTAAGACCTCATCATCCAGGAAACCAGTCAGTCCAGAATTCTTAAAAAAATAGTTTCAAATCCCTGCCTATGAGATATCACATACTACTCTGGGACAAATAAGTAGAGACTGGTGGCAAATTTAATAAAAAAACAAGCCCCTATGGAGTCACTGGCTTCAAAGACTAAAATAACATAATGAACACCATCATGTAAAATAAACCCATATGACTTCCTAACAAGCAAATGGTGCCATACCACGACACCTACATGGAATTTTGAAAAAAAAATATGTCTCTATTCCTAATACCTTCCTATGGGAAACTTACTAGATAAGACTTTTGAACATAACAACACAAGAATTGTTATGTTCAAATAAAGGCCTCCTCCTCCCCTTCAGCCTTGCCTCTCCATCTCCAAAATTGGTGTCTTTACCAATCTTATGTGTCACTTATTGTAAATAGCAGCAAATACTAAAGTTCCTATAGCCTAGGACCTCATAATCCGGAAATCCAGTCAGTACAGAATTCTTAAAAAAATAGTTTCAAACCCCTGGCTATCAGATATCACATACTACTCTGGTACACAGAAGTAGAGACTGGTGACAAATTTACCAAAACCAAGTCCCTGTGGAGTCACTGGTTTCAAAGACTAAAAAAACACAGTGAACACCATCACTAAAATCAAATCAGATGACTTCCTAACCAGCAAATGGCGCCATACTATGACACCTACACAGAATTTTGAAAAAAGCAGACCTCTTTATTCCCAATACCTTTCAAGGTTATTGGTCTGTGGTATTTCTCCAAAACAAACCTGATACCATCTCAGACCACACAATTTTACCTTGAGAGAGAGGAGCAATAACATAAGCATTACATCTCTCTTTATTGCCCTTACCAAATCCAGCTAAAGGGACCTACCCTAAGTTATTCCACTTCACATGAAGCACCAATATCCAAGGAGGGCACAGCAACTGAACCAAACAAACCACTTCTGACCAGACATCTCCATTGGAAATTAGATGAACATAATGGAAATGACACAGTGATATGATAGCAATCTCACCATATTACCAATGTAACTATAATGATTTGAGGTACATCTAACTTCAATGTAACAGAATAACATATAAAATATAGTAAAAGAATCTAGATAAAATCTCCATGATTATACACAGCCAATCAAAATCAAATAAGAGTACAACATTAACATGAAATGTGTGTAAGCATAAAACAAAATTGAAAACTATACCAAAAAATCCCAACTTTTTTACAGTAAACAGGAAAACACAGAATTAATTCACCCAGAAGTGTATACCCCTTTACAAGCACTTTTTTTTACAAAATGTATTGATTCTATAGTACAACACATGATAGCAACGCATTGGAAAACGTACAAGGTCTGGATATCCTAAGTCTACACAATTTATCATCACACAAAAGCTCTCAAAATCTGCTTCAGTCCTGGTTCTTTATCTAAACCTATGGCACCACTACAGGCATTGGCTTTAAGCCCAATATACATATGAGTCTCCAACCATTTGTAAAACAGCTCTTGGTATATTAGGTGAGTAAATAATGCTACGTCAATTATATTTGTCAGATAGTGGGTACATGAAGAATTTGGAAAAAAAGATAGCGAGCTATGGGAAACTTACTAGATAAGACTTTTGAACATAACAACACAAGAATTGTTATCTTCAAATAAAGGCCTCCTCCTCCCCTTCAGCCTTTCCTCTCCATCTCCAAAATTGGTGTCTTTACCAATTCTTTGCGTTACTTATTATAAAAATCAGCAGACAGTAAAGTTCCCATAGCCTAAGACCTCATCATCCAGGAAACTAGTCAGTCCAGAATTCTTAAAAAAATAGTTTCAAATCCCTGCCTATGAGATATCACATACTACACAGGGACAAATAAGTAGAGACTGGTGGCAAATTTAATAAAAAAACAAGTCCCTACGGAGTCACTGGCTTCAAAGACTAAAATAACATAATGAGCACCATCATGTAAAATAAACTTATATGACTTCCTAACAAGAAAATGGTGCCATACCACGACACCTACATGGAATTTTGAAAAAAAAATATGTCTCTATTCCCAATACCTTCCTATGGGAAACTTACTAGATAAGACTTTTGAACATAACAACAAAGGATTTGTTATCTTCAAATAAAAGCCTCCTCTTCCTCTTCAGCGTTGCCTCTCCATCTCCAATATTGGTGTCTTTACCAATCTTATGTGTCACTTATTGTAAATAGCAGCAAATACTAAAGTTCCTATAGCCTAGGACCTCATAATCCGGAAATCCAGTCAGTACAGAATTCTTAAAAAAATAGTTTCAAACCCCTGGCTATCAGATATCACATGCTACTCTGGTACACAGAAGTAGAGACTGGTGACAAATTTACCAAAACCAAGTCCCTGTGGAGTCACTGGTTTCAAAGACTAAAAAAACACAGTGAACACCATCACTAAAATCAAATCAGATGACTTCCTAACCAGCAAATGCCGCCATACTATGACACCTACACAGAATTTTGAAAAAAGCAGACCTCTTTATTCCCAATACCTTTCAAGGTTATTGGTCTGTGGTATTTCTCCAAAACAAACATGATACCATCTCAGACCACACAATTTTACCTTGAGAGAGAGGAGCAATAACACAAGCATTACATCTCTCTTTATTGCCCTGATCAAATCCAGCTAAAGGGACCTACCCTAAGTTATTCCACTTCACATGAAGCACCAATATCCAAGGAGGGCCCAGCAACTGAACCAAACAAACCACTTCTGACCAGACATCTCCATTGGAAATTAGATGAACATAATGGAAATGACACAGTGATATGATAGCAATCTCACCATATTACCAATGTAACTATAATGATTTGAGGTACATCTAACTTCAATGTAACAGAATAACATATAAAATATAGTAAAATAATCTAGATAAAATCTCCATGATTATACACAGCCAATCAAAATCAAATGAGAGTACAACATTAACATGAAATGTGTGCAAGTATAAAACAAAATTGAAAACTATACCAAAAAATCCCAACTTTTTTACAATAAACAGGAAAACACAGAATTAATTCACCCAGAAGTGTATACCCCTTTACAAGCACTTTTTTTTCCAAAATTTATTGATTCTATAGTACAACACATGATAGCTACGCATTGGAAAACGTACAAGGTCTGGATATCCTAAGTCTACACAATTTATCATCACACAAAAGCTCTCAAAATCTGCTTCAGTCCTGGTTCTTTACCTAAACCTATGGCACCACTACAGGCATTGGCTTTAAGCCCAATATACATATGAGTCTCCAACCATTTGTAAAACAGCTCTTGGAATATTAGGTGAGTAAATAATGCTACTTCTATTATATTTGTCAGATAGTGGGTACATGAAGAATTTGGAAAAAAAGATAGCGAGCTATGGGAAACTTACTAGATAAGACTTTTGAACATAACAACACAAGAATTGTTATCTTCAAATAAAGGCCTCCTCCTCCCCTTCAGCCTTTCCTCTCCATCTCCAAAATTGGTGTCTTTACCAATTCTTTGCGTTACTTATTATAAAAATCAGCAGACAGCAAAGTTCCCATAGCCTAAGACCTCATCATCCAGGAAACCAGTCAGTCCAGAATTCTTAAAAAAATAGTTTCAAATCCCTGCCTATGAGATATCACATACTACTCTGGGACAAATAAGTAGAGACTGGTGGCAAATGTAATCAAAAAACAAGTCCCTATGGAGTCACTGGCTTCAGAGACTAAAATAACATAATGAACACCATCATGTAAAATAAACTTATATGACTTCCTAACAAGCAAATGGTGCCATACCACGACACCTACATGGAATTTTGAAAAAAAAATATGTCTCTATTCCCAATACCTTTCTATGGGATACTTACTAGATAAGACTTTTGAACATAACAACAAAGGAATTGTTATCTTCAAATAAAGGCCTCCTCCTCCCCTTCAGCCTTGCCTCTCCATCTCCAATATTGGTGTCTTTACCAATCTTATGTGTCACTTATTGTAAATAGCAGCAAATACTAAAGTTCCTATAGCCTAGGACCTCATAATCCGGAAATCCAGTCAGTACAGAATTCTTAAAAAAATAGTTTCAAACCCCTGGCTATCAGATATCACATACTACTCTGGTACACAGAAGTAGAGACTGGTGACAAATTTACCAAAACAAAGTCCCTGTGGAGTCACTGGTTTCAAAGACTAAAAAAAACACAGTGAACACCATCACTTAAATCAAATCAGATGACTTCCTAACCAGCAAATGGCGCCATACTATGACACCTACACAGAATTTTGAAAAAAGCAGACCTCTTTATTCCCAATACCTTTCAAGGTTATTGGTCTGTGGTATTTCTCCAAAACAAACATGATACCATCTCAGACCACACAATTTTACCTTGAGAGAGAGGAGCAATAACATAAGCATTACATCTCTCTTTATTGCCCTGACCAAATCCAGCTAAAGGGACCTACCCTAAGTTATTCCACTTCACATGAAGCACCAATATCCAAGGAGGGCCCAGCAACTGAACCAAACAAACCACTTCTGACCAGACATCTCCATTGAAAATTAGATGAACATAATGGAAATGACACAGTGATATGATAGCAATCTCACCATATTACCAATGTAACTATAATGATTTGAGGTACATCTAACTTCAATGTAACAGAATAACATATAAAATATAGTAAAAGAATCTAGATAAAATATCCATGATTATACACAGCCAATCAAAATCAAATGAGAGTACAACATTAACATGAAATGTGTGCAAGTATAAAACAAAATTAAAAACTATACCAAAAAATTTCCAACTTTTTTACAATAAACAGGAAAACACAGAATTAATTCACCCAGAAGTGTATACCCCTTTACAAGCACTTTTTTTTACAAAATGTATTGATTCTATAGTACAACACATGATAGCTACGCATTGGAAAACGTACAAGGTCTGGATATCCTAAGTCTACACAATTTATCATCACACAAAAGCTCTCAAAATCTGCTTCAGTCCTGGTTCTTTATCTAAACCTATGGCACCACTACAGGCATTGGCTATAAGCCCAATATACATATGAGTCTCCAACCATTTGTAAAACAGCTCTTGGTATATTAGGTGAGTAAATAATGCTACTTCTATTATATTTGTCAGATAGTGGGTACATGAAGAATTTGGAAAAAAAGATAGCGAGCTATGGGAAACTTACTAGATAAGACTTTTGAACATAACAACACAAGAATTGTTATCTTCAAATAAAGGCCTCCTCCTCCCCTTCAGCCTTTCCTCTCCATCTCCAAAATTGGTGTCTTTACCAATTCTTTGCGTTACTTATTATAAAAATCAGTAGACAGTAAAGTTCCCATAGCCTAAGACCTCATCATCCAGGAAACCAGTCAGTCCAGAATTCTTAAAAAAATAGTTTCAAATCCCTGCCTATGAGATATCACATACTACTCTGGGACAAATAAGTAGAGACTGGTGGCAAATATAATCAAAAAACAAGTCCCTATGGAGTCACTGGCTTCAAAGACTAAAATAACATAATGAACACAATCATGTAAAATAAACTCATATGACTTCCTAACAAGCAAATGGTGCCATACCACGACACCTACATGGAATTTTGAAAAAAAAAAATATGTCTCTATTCCCAATACCTTCCTATGGGAAACTTACTAGATGAGACTTTTGAACATAACAACACAAGAATTGTTATCTTCAAATAAAGGCCTCCTCCTCCCCTTCAGCCTTGCCTCTCCATCTCCAAAATTGGTGTCTTTACCAATCTTATGTGTCACTTATTGTAAATAGCAGCAAATACTAAAGTTCCTATAGCCTAGGACCTCATAATCCGGAAATCCAGTCAGTATAGAATTCTTAAAAAAATAGTTTCAAACCCCTGGCTATCAGATATCACATACTACTCTGGTACACAGAAGTAGAGACTGGTGACAAATTTACCAAAACCAAGTCCCTGTGGAGTCACTGGTTTCAAAGACTAAAAAAACACAGTGAACACCATCACTAAAATCAAATCAGGTGACTTCCTAACCAGCAAATGGCGCCATACTATGACACCTACACAGAATTTTGAAAAAAGCAGACCTCTTTATTCCCAATACCTTTCAAGGTTATTGGTCTGTGGTATTTCTCCAAAACAAACCTGATACCATCTCAGACCACACAATTTTACCTTGAGAGAGAGGAGCAATAACATAAGCATTACATCTCTCTTTATTGCCCTGACCAAATCCAGCTAAAGGGACCTACCCTAAGTTATTCCACTTCACATGAAGCACCAATATCCAAGGAAGGCCCAGCAACTGAACCAAACAAACCACTTCTGACCAGACATCTCCATTGGAAATTAGATGAACATAATGGAAATGACACAGTGATATGATAGCAATCTCACCATATTACCAATGTAACTATAATGATTTGAGGTACATCTAACTTCAATGTAACAGAATAACATATAAAATATAGTAAAAGAATCTAGATAAAATATCCATGATTATACACAGCCAATCAAAATCAAATGAGAGTACAACATTAACATGAAATGTGTGCAAGTATAAAACAAAATTAAAAACTATACCAAAAAATTTCCAACTTTTTTACAATAAACAGGAAAACACAGAATTAATTCACCCAGAAGTGTATACCCCTTTACAAGCACTTTTTTTTACAAAATGTATTGATTCTATAGTACAACACATGATAGCTACGCATTGGAAAACGTACAAGGTCTGGATATCCTAAGTCTACACAATTTATCATCACACAAAAGCTCTCAAAATCTGCTTCAGTCCTGGTTCTTTATCTAAACCTATGGCACCACTACAGGCATTGGCTATAAGCCCAATATACATATGAGTCTCCAACCATTTGTAAAACAGCTCTTGGTATATTAGGTGAGTAAATAATGCTACTTCTATTATATTTGTCAGATAGTGGGTACATGAAGAATTTGGAAAAAAAGATAGCGAGCTATGGGAAACTTACTAGATAAGACTTTTGAACATAACAACACAAGAATTGTTATCTTCAAATAAAGGCCTCCTCCTCCCCTTCAGCCTTTCCTCTCCATCTCCAAAATTGGTGTCTTTACCAATTCTTTGCGTTACTTATTATAAAAATCAGTAGACAGTAAAGTTCCCATAGCCTAAGACCTCATCATCCAGGAAACCAGTCAGTCCAGAATTCTTAAAAAAATAGTTTCAAATCCCTGCCTATGAGATATCACATACTACTCTGGGACAAATAAGTAGAGACTGGTGGCAAATATAATCAAAAAACAAGTCCCTATGGAGTCACTGGCTTCAAAGACTAAAATAACATAATGAACACAATCATGTAAAATAAACTCATATGACTTCCTAACAAGCAAATGGTGCCATACCACGACACCTACATGGAATTTTGAAAAAAAAAAATATGTCTCTATTCCCAATACCTTCCTATGGGAAACTTACTAGATGAGACTTTTGAACATAACAACACAAGAATTGTTATCTTCAAATAAAGGCCTCCTCCTCCCCTTCAGCCTTGCCTCTCCATCTCCAAAATTG
Source organism: Rhinoderma darwinii (assembly GCF_050947455.1). Lineage (NCBI taxonomy): Eukaryota > Metazoa > Chordata > Amphibia > Anura > Rhinodermatidae > Rhinoderma > Rhinoderma darwinii. Next base: position 189,111 of record NW_027464223.1, read on the forward strand.
GTGTCTTTACCAATCTTATGTGTCACTTATTGTAAATAGCAGCAAATACTAAAGTTCCTATAGCCTAGGACCTCATAATCCGGAAATCCAGTCAGTATAGAATTCTTAAAAAAATAGTTTCAAACCCCTGGCTATCAGATATCACATACTACTCTGGTACACAGAAGTAGAGACTGGTGACAAATTTACCAAAACCAAGTCCCTGTGGAGTCACTGGTTTCAAAGACTAAAAAAACACAGTGAACACCATCACTAAAATCAAATCAGGTGACTTCCTAACCAGCAAATGGCGCCATACTATGACACCTACACAGAATTTTGAAAAAAGCAGACCTCTTTATTCCCAATACCTTTCAAGGTTATTGGTCTGTGGTATTTCTCCAAAACAAACCTGATACCATCTCAGACCACACAATTTTACCTTGAGAGAGAGGAGCAATAACATAAGCATTACATCTCTCTTTATTGCCCTGACCAAATCCAGCTAAAGGGACCTACCCTAAGTTATTCCACTTCACATGAAGCACCAATATCCAAGGAAGGCCCAGCAACTGAACCAAACAAACCACTTCTGACCAGACATCTCCATTGGAAATTAGATGAACATAATGGAAATGACACAGTGATATGATAGCAATCTCACCATATTACCAATGTAACTATAATGATTTGAGGTACATCTAACTTCAATGTAACAGAATAACATATAAAATATAGTAAAATAATCTAGATAAAATCTCCATGATTATACACAGCCAATCAAAATAAAATAAGAGTACAACATTAACATGAAATGTGTGCAAGTATAAAACAAAATTGAAAACTATACCAAAAAATTTCCAACTTTTTTACAATAAACAGGAAAACACAGAATTAATTCACCCAGAAGTGTATACCCCTTTACAAGCACTTTTTTTTACAAAATGTATTGATTCTATAGTACAACACATGATAGCTACGCATTGGAAAACGTACAAGGTCTGGATATCCTAAGTCTACACAATTTATCATCACACAAAAGCTCTCAAAATCTGCTTCAGTCCTGGTTCTTTATCTAAACCTATGGCACCACTACAGGCATTGGCTTTAAGCCCAATATACATATGAGTCTCAAACCATTTGTAAAACAGCTCTTGGTATATTAGGTGAGTAAATAATGCTACTTCAATTATATTTGTCAGATAGTGGGTACATGAAGAATTTGGAAAAAAAGATAGCGAGCTATGGGAAACTTACTAGATAAGACTTTTGAACATAACAACACAAGAATTGTTATCTTCAAATAAAGGCCTCCTCCTCCCCTTCAGCCTTTCCTCTCCATCTCCAAAATTGGTGTCTTTACCAATTCTTTACGTTACTTATTATAAAAATCAGCAGACAGTAAAGTTCCCATAGCCTAAGACCTCATCATCCAGGAAACCAGTCAGTCCAGAATTCTTAAAAAAATAGTTTCAAATCCCTGCCTATGAGATATCACATACTACTCTGGGACAAATAAGTAGAGACTGGTGGCAAATTTAATCAAAAAACAAGTCCCTATGGAGTCACTGGCTTCAAAGACTAAAATAACATAATGAACACCATCATGTAAAATAAACTCATATGACTTCCTAACAAGCAAATGGTGCCATACCACGACACCTACATGGAATTTTGAAAAAAAAATATGTCTCTATTCCCAATACCTTCCTATGGGAAACTTACTAGATAAGACTTTTGAACATAACAACACAAGAATTGTTATCTTCAAATAAAGGCCTCCTCCTCCCCTTCAGCCTTGCCTCTCCATCTCCAAAATTGGTGTCTTTACCAATCTTATGTGTCACTTATTGTAAATAGCAGCAAATACTAAAGTTCCTATAGCCTAGGACCTCATAATCCGGAAATCCAGTCAGTACAGAATTCTTAAAAAAATAGTTTCAAACCCCTGGCTATCAGATATCACATACTACTCTGGTACACAGAAGTAGAGACTGGTGACAAATTTACCAAAACCAAGTCCCTGTGGAGTCACTGGTTTCAAAGACTAAAAAAAAAACAGTGAACACCATCACTAAAATAAAATCAGATGACTTCCTAACCAGCAAATGGCGCCATACTATGACACCTACACAGAATTTTGAAAAAAGCAGACCTCTTTATTCCCAATACCTTTTAAGGTTATTGGTCTGTGGTATTTCTCCAAAACAAACATGATACCATCTCAGACCACACAATTTTACCTTGAGAGAGAGGAGCAATAACATAAGCATTACATCTCTCTTTATTGCCTTGACCAAATCCAGCAAAAGGGACCTACCCTAAGTTATTCCACTTCACATGAAGCACCAATATCCAAGGAGGGCCCAGCAACTGAACCAAACAAACCACTTCTGACCAGACATCTCCATTGGAAATTAGATGAACATAATGGAAATGACACAGTG